>NW_013952635.1:791822-803625 GCF_001266775.1 Austrofundulus limnaeus
TGACGTGACATGTTCGTACGAACCCTTTGTACGAACAAAAGTAAGAGAAATTTAGGATAAGAATACGAACATGTTCTTGCATGAGGCCCAATGTTTTGTACAGAAGTGTTTATTATAACAAATTCAGCAAACTAGTGCAAACACTACAATATCCCACAGGTTAGATCCAGAGCTCCATTATTAGTCACCTAATACTAGGTTCTATCAAAACAGTTCCAAGACTTTTCTTTGAAGAGGTGACTATGTGTATATATATATATATAAAGTAAGAAAATTTGTATTCAATAAACTGGTTGATATTAAAAACACCATTGTTAAATAAAATGATTTGTAGAAGGAATAAAACCATACAACACCAGAACTCTGGATCTGAGTGAGGTTTATTGTCACTTGAGCTGAAAGGAAACCAACACTGGCGAAAAACCAGGAAGTTCATGTATTTMTACACCTTCTTCARTGCCTGCGTTCGCCCTCTACTGACCTACGGCTGAATCACAGGCATTCAGACAAAATTCTCATCTAATGTCATCACAACGATTGATTATGTGTTGTTATATAATTCGGACATGTAACTAATCTATATCAATCAAAACATAATAGGTTAAACATTGTCAACATTACAAAAAGGAAAACCTAAAAATATAGTGTTGTGCTTTTAACATCAGTACYACCTAACTATAAATTTCTTCAATATATTRGAGGGGCAGGRGTAGGCCTTCACCTTCACACCAAATCTCTGCCTGAGTGCATATTGTCATTGTGCCCATTGGCAAGACACTTCACCCAACGTCCCCATGTATAAATCTGTTGGTGTGATTGTGGTGATTAGACCATAGGTACAGAATGRCCGCCACACAACCACCAAGTGTGACTGAGTAGTGAATAAATAATACATGAAATTGTAAAGCACATTTCAGCATCTAGAAAAGCTCAATCTAAGACTAAAGCATTATCATTATTATATAGTTGAAGCTATTGATCTGTCCAGTATCGCAGAACATTTTCCCAATTATTCCTGACTAGACTCAAATGAAATCCATTAATAAACACCAAGCTTTTAAGTACATTCAGTAYTTAAGTATGTTTAAAKCACATACTCCAGTACTTTAACTTAAGTAATAATACGACAGAGCTACCTTACTTGAATTGGTGTAATATTTGACCAGTAGGATCAGTATTCAAGTAAGGAAAGTAAGTACTGCACTCAACAAAATTTACWTGACTATTTGTAAAACTGACCAAGTTAGTCATTTTTGTGTTGGCTGAAGTAACTTAGCTGTGAGAGCCATCTTGATTAGGGATGACCCCAAAAAATAACCAATTGTAGATGAACACCTAATGTTGATGTTGTGAGACTTACTTTAAAATCCATCTAATTGTTCRTCAAATATCTTGCAAACTGTTGACACCAACAGATAATGCAGAAGCTATAAAAACAGTTCTAAAATAACTTAGTGTTAGTAATTACTTTTGCCYACTTCCAGATTAGATTTTAGTTCAGTATCTGTATAAATGTCTGAAAAATGTTTAATTGTATTTTATAAAAAGCTCAGAGTTCTTCATATTTTAAGATTAATCAGAAGTTTTCCTCAGCATTAAACAGAGAAATATATGTTCTTGGTTCTTTTTTCCTCTTTTAGGGTCTATCTCGGTCAATAGCCGCAGCATGCCCTTCATGTCCCCAGAAGGCAGTGAAATCCTGGACCTGGACAGTGACATGTTTCTGGGAGGACTGCCTGAGACCAAGTCAGACCTCATCTTGCCGCCGGAGGTTTGGACCGCCCTCCTAAACTACGGTTACGTCGGCTGCGTCCGCGACCTCTTCATCGATGGCAAGAGCCGAGACGTGCGCCGCCTGGCTGAGATCCAGAGCGCTCTGGGTGTCAGCAGCTTCTGCACCCGCGAGCTGCAGAAGCGATGCAGCAGCGCCCCCTGTGGCAATGCAGGCCTGTGCAAAGAGGGCTGGAATCGCTACATTTGTGATTGCACCGGTACAGGGTACCTCGGCAGCAACTGTGACATAGGTAAGGACTGATTAGGAGCTGATTAGATGCTTTAGTTTCAGAAGGTGTTTGTAGATGTGTTTCACTAAACTGAATAGCATGACTCTCAGATAGTACCACATGAAACTGAAAAGACATCGGAAAACTTGACAGAATTTTTACATTTTTTGTGATGGCTAAAGTCAGTTGGGACTTTCATTAATGATGTCACACATAACATTTAAATGTATTATCTGCTGCTCTCTCAAATGATCGGACAATCTGAATGAATTCTACGGAGAGYCAGTGTTAAWACCSAARTMAAAAAAGACGTTCTTAGAACAAATTTTGACACATCCAACTTCAGTCACAAAGCATTTTAATAATACGGTGATTAAAATTAAAAGACCTGGGTGATCCAGTGTTGGTCTTTTACCTCCGATAAAATGTTTGGAGTAGATGTGAGTCCGTGGTTGCACTTTTATCAGGTCAAATTCAGCTCGTCCCATCGCTCAAACCCAGCTGATAGCTAACATCTTAGCTTAGGGAAAGTGACAAAGAATTCTTCTATGTTGGGATGATGGCTGTAACTTGAGTCACTGTTACAAGAATTGTAGCACAATGTTTTGTGGTCCTCCCAATTAAGGTCATCATTGAGTTGACTCCAAAATTTAATCAGTTATAGATGTAGATCCAATCATTACTTCTTAGTAGCTTAAAGGAAMAGTGTGTAGGATTTTGTCAATTCTTTTAGCCGAAATTGAGATAATCACTAATGACAATAATAAAAAACATGTCTAATCATTGCAGACAAAGACTTGTTTTATTATTTTTAYCTTATAAAAAGCTGTTTATATCTCCATGGTTGCGGGTCGCCACACAGGCAGCCGCCATCTTGCACTGCCATCTTGTCTACGAAGGCTCATGAAGGACAAACTGCGGTGGCGGTGTCAAAAACAGTTTTAGTTGTAATACTATAAATGTAATATTTGTTGTCTGTCATTGTAGCTGGGATAATTTTACTTATTAAAGCTCATAATCTTACCACTTGAAACATCACTAGCCCTGAAGCTGCTGGTAGACATCGCAGTTGGAATTATCAAAGGTTTTTGACACCTGAGAGACACCGTAGCAACTCCTTTGCATTTGGAAGCGGGGGAGTGGAGGAGGACCAGGGAGGATGATTCAACCACTCAACCAGTAGATGTCGCTGAAAACAACAAATCCYACACACTGTGCCTTTAATTAAAATCTGATATTTTTGCTAACAGACAAAAAGGGTTGACTCCAACAGTTATAGCCAAATTTTTACCAAAAGATGTATCATGCACTCATTTTATGCATTTTTAGTAGTCATTTTTGTGTTTGCTAAAGTTGTGTAGATTTGGCAGCCAAATTGAATTGGATTAACTTCAAAAGTTAATTTGTAGATGTGCACCCAGTAAATACCTTTTGAGCATTTTATCAAATATGTCCACTGATTCAAGAGACATTCTGCTAACAGATAAAGTTGATGGCAACAGTTAAGGCAAAAGTTTTAAGAAAAAGGTGGCTCAATATGTACAGTAGTTTGAATTGTTCATTGTGACTTAGGTTCAGCCACTACCTCACCAAATCTTTGYTAAATATATATAAAGTTATTAAGCTATAGCTGTTCTGTTGTTTTCTAAGTTCAGTTGGTAATGTCGGCCATCTTGAATTGGGTTGACTCGAAAAAAGTAATTAGTAGTAGCTGTATACACAAGGGTTACTTTATTACAGTTTCTTAAAAATAGGTTTTGTGGTTCTGAATTTATTTTGCTAAGAGACTGAAAGAGTTGACAACAATAAGTTAAATGGTTAAGCTTTCAAACAATCTGTTGAATCATTTAGCCCTTAAATCATGTGTTAGAAATAAATCTCATCTACCTCTGCACGATATTCTATGTCAAGATATTTAAAACTGAAAGTAATAGCCAGTTTGGTGTTCAGTTAAGGCAGTGTTAACTGTGGCCACCATGTTRAATCTATTGAGTCCAAATGTCTATGGACCATTTTGTATTTAGCAATTATCACAAATGCGTGAAGTGGGCCGACCCCACACGTTTATCGGCAAAATCGYCATTGTGAATGCCCAAACTCAACAGGTAAATTGACGTTGTTTTTCAGACCAAATGTCTTGCTCTTAACTGATTTGTGTTAAACTTTCTTTTRGRACCGTARATGAGATTTTTCATAAATATCTAAGCTATAAATCTGTTTTTTGAGCTTGTTGAGTTTGCTAAATTGCAATGACGATTACCTCAGCGTTAACCAGTTGACCTGTGACCCAAAACAGCTTGCACTCAAAAAACTATGAACTAGTTGTAGATGTACAATGGAYAATTACTTTCTGAGAGTTTCATTAATAATAGTCCACCCGTTTATTAGATATTTTGCCAACATGGCTGCCAAATGACACACGTACATACAACCCTACACAAATATTATTGGCCTTTTGTCTTTGACAACAAGTGGTAAAATCTTTCATAWACGGTGCTGTCCACTACTTTAGAAAAACTAATATGCAAAAAGATTTTGAGTCAGTGCCAAACTGAAACAAAAAAAAGTTGGTAAATTGTACATTTTAATGAGAAAACACTTGCATACAYTAATTAACACGATCCCGCCTTGTTCATCGACACCATCAAGCAGCTGCGGCGTTAGCAGTTGCTCTGGCGGGAGCTCCGCTGGGACCAAACGCCACCCTGGACCAAAGAGGGGTGGCGGGGTCCTGTGGTGGGAYGGGGGCAGCAGAGGCTTGAAGGCTGAGAGGTTGGCAGCAGTGTGGCAGTGCAACCAGGCCCACAGCCACCATCTGTGCCTGCCACACAGAATGGGGTGGTGGATACGCCGCCGTGGGGGGCTTTGGAGGGGGGGTGCGGGGGTGCAAGTGAATCAAACAGCACAGTGCTGCTTCAGATCCAGCCCAACTTGCCGCAGGCACATCAGGTCCACGGTTTGTCTGCGGAAGTGAGTGAGCTGTGACGGTATCGGATTTTGAGGGACAAGGAGGGTAATGAGGGAAGGAGAGATTGGATTCAAATCAGGACAGTTGAAGAAGAGGATGAAATTTCTTTATCTGGAGGAGTAAGAAGGGTGGGTGTGTGGATGTGAGCGGGTGCTCTTACAGTTATGCCTTGGGTGCTGAGATGACAGATGTGGTTTTATGTGATGTTCTTCTGCCCTCTAGTGGTGTATTGAGGTACTGCAGGAGCAAAGCAAGTTTACGTTTTAGCAGGACATTTGGAGAAGTTGTGGTTTTTGACTGAAAATATTAATGCCTTAAGTAAATTTTAGTTTCACAACTGTTTTTTTAGAATCACCTTAGTATCTCAATGGGATTTGGGCCAAAGAAGTAAAAGTGTGTTTGTCCAGGTTGAGTGATATTTTTTTTTTCAAAGGTAGCCTCTGGAAATTATAAATAAAACATAATGAAATGTAATACTGAACCATATCAAAGGGTGACATTTGAAATGRTGTACTCTGGTACTTTATCAGCTAAATAATAATAATAATAGCCACAATTTTTTTTTCATGTTGTACAAGAGACATGTCTGTCTTTTCTATTATTTTCAACGTTTTACAAAATATTTACGGCTTTTTTTCAACATAWRATAGTTTTGGCCTAAACCCCTGGTATGACGTGSAGCAAGAGATTATGCCTCTAATTGAATCCTGTATTCTATCCTATATCCTGTACACTTTATAAAACCTTTAAGGCTGTAACATCCTGTGACAGGGGCTTCTGTAAGCCTGTTGAGAGACATGGTTGATCCACGCTGCAAGATAAGAGCAGCCCTCAGGGAACTGTAGCTCTCAGTCTACCCACAGCAGGGCTGATTACATGTGTAGCAACCAGGGTCAGATCTGATGGGAACAGGCAGATTTCTGAAACTACTTTTAGTTTTCATCATAGTATTTTTTTATTAAAAAGTCTTATTTTGCTGATGACAAAARAGTTGTCTACAACATGTTCCCCACAATAGTTTAATTTAGTTTAGTTTAAAAAAGTTTATTCATTTTTATTAAAAAACATACTATACAAAACAAATAATACAACTCAAATAAAATAAAAGGCAGCAGAAGGAAGAATTTTTTTATTAATATCTGCCCCTTTATTTCCACAAAACAACCTGGTTTTACAAAGACAATGCAGCTGACAGTAATTTTCAACGAATTGTTAACGCAGATCAGAAATTCAGGATTTATCTATTTAACTCCCTGTTCTACATTTTCATCTTATTTCCTTTCATTTGGTCTCACCCGGTCCTCCTCTTTTGTGTGTGTGTGTGTGTTCTCTCCTCTGCAGAGGCCACAGTTCTGAGTTATGACGGCAGCATGTATCTGAAGATCATCATGCCATTCACCATGCACACCGAGGCAGAGGATGTGGCGCTTCGCTTCATGTCCCAGCGGGCGTACGGCCTGCTCATGGCCACCACCTCCAAAGAGTCAGCAGACACCCTGCGACTGGAGCTGGACGGGGGCCGCGTCAAACTCACTGTCAACCTCGGTAGGCCACCAGGAGCCGCTGCTGACCATGTCCCTTCCCCTGTCTCCTCATCCTCACCCTGCACTACTGTTCTCACAGATTGATATGATGTGTTGGCTTTCAAACCATGTTTTTTTTCTATTGTATGGTATTGGTGAATAACAGGGAAAGTTTCTAAATGTGTCTCTCATTTACAGATTTTCATATGTATTGGCTGCAACTGATGCTMTWCAGTTTTCTGTTTGTATTCAGTATTCATCACTTCAAATGAAAAATGCCTTCAATTCTTTTAAACCAAAATCTGAGATACAAATATAGAAACTTTTCCTCCAAATACTGCTTGCCCCAAGGTAAAAAAAAAAATCAACATTTGAAGATATCCTCTGCATACAGTCTTTTCTGTCTTTTGGGGTGAGCCGCCCCACTGTAACATATTTTTTTATATTCTTTGCCCCCTGCCCCCACCCTCTCTGCATTCAGTTCATAATTTTCGTATTTTTTATTTGTGAAGTCCAAACATATCCTCACCCTGTGAAAAAGCTCCATCTCTAACAAAATTCATGGTCTGAGCCTTAATAACTCTTCAACCTGTCTCTGAAAGCTTTAAGGTAGTCTTGCTCCTATCTAGTGCCTCCTTGTGGTTTAACTTTTTTTTTTTTTTGGTCAGTCAGTTCCACTTCTTTCTTAGCTGCTGTTTAGTTTTGATGTACAAGTCTTAAACATCTTAGTATGAGGAGGAAGATATAGAATAAGTAAAAAATAAGTTAATAAAGTGATCTATGAAGTTGTACAAAGAAGATAATTAGGCAAATACATTATTTTAAAGAAGCAGTTGGCTGAAGGAATCCTGATCTACACTGCCTTGTAAACATATTCATACAACTTGAACCTTTAAAAGAAACATGGCTTTAATTCTTTAYTGCGAATCTGAGACTAAAAATGTAGCTGTTCAATCCTTCTACTCTAATATACCCAAGTAAAATCTAAAGCCTCCGATTGCTTTCAGGAGTCAGCCAGTCATGAAGACCAAGGAACACACCAGAAAAGTCAGAGTTAAAGTTATTAAGTTGAAGCTGAAGTTTGGTTACTAAACAATCTTTCACAGAGCTCATTTCAGTTCATAATCTGACAACTGAAACAGTACAGCACAAATGAAAACCTACCAAGACATGGTCATCCACCTAAACTGACAGGCCAGGCAAGGAGGGCATTAACTTGAGAAGCAGCCATTAAGTCAACGGCAACTCTGGATGAGCTTCAGAAATCCACATCTCAGGTGGCACAATCTGTCTACAAATCTGTTTTTATGGAAGAGCAGCAAGACAAAATCCATTGTTGAAAGAATGCTGTAAGAAATCCTGTTTGCAGTTTGTCATGCAGGAGACAYAGCAAACATGTGGAAAAGGGCCCCATGATCAGATCAAATTGAACTTGCGATGTGCAGAATAAAACTAACAGAACATATCACCCTGAACACATATTCCACACTGTGAAACATGGTGACAGAGGCATCATGGTATGGGGATGCTTTTCTACAGCATGGACAGAAAAGCTGATGAGAACTAATGGAACACGGAGCTAAATTTAGACCATTTTAGAAGAAACCCTTTAATCCATCCATTCATTTATCCATAATATTTTGCTTGTTCCAGAGTCAGGTCGCGAGGCCAGTAGCTTGAGCAGGAAGGCCCAGACCTTTCTTCCCCAGAAGCCTTTTCCAGGTCTTCTGGGATGAATTCCAAGGTGTTTCCAAGCAATCCAAGAGACATAGTCTCTCCATCGTGCCCTGGGTCTACCCTGGGATCTCATCCCAGTCAAACATGCCCAAAGCACCTTCCTAGGAAGGCGTCCAGACCCACCTCAACTGACTACTCTCACTACAGAGAAGCAGCAGTTTTACAGAGTCTCTCTTGGATAACTAAAGTTCCATTGTCCAGCTACTCTGCAGAGAAAACCTTTTCAACAGCCTGTATTCACAATCTTGTTCTTTGTTTCATGGCCATACTGWATGTGAGCGTAGGAATGTAGACCAATCTGAATGAGAGAACTTTGCCGTACCGTTCAGCTCCCTCTTGACCAAAACAGACCAATTTAGAGTCTACAGTTCTGTGGAGGCCACACTGATCCATCAATCGCATGCTGCATTCTTCCCTTATTCATGATTAAAACCCCAAGATACTTGAACTCCTCCACTTGGAGCAGAACATCGCACCCAACCTGGAGAGAGGGCAGTCCACCTYATTTCAACTGAGGAATACATAAGAGATAAAGAAAACCTGTTAGAGTCTGCAAAGGACTTGAGTCTGGGGGTAATGGGTTGCCTTTCTGGAGGACAAAGACCCAAAATACTCATGCAGAGCTAGAACAGGACAGTTTAGATCAAAGAATATTCATGTGTTAGATTGTCCCGGTCAAAACTCACACATAAATCCAACAGAGAAACTGTGGCAGTAGTGTACTGGAAAATTATTGTTCACAAATGCACTCAGTCCAATCTGACTGATCTTGAGTGAGTTTGCAAAGAAAAAAATGGGGGGGGGGAGGGTTCTCTAGATGTGGACAAACCCCAGAAGATTTACATCTGTAATTGAAATAATCCACATCACACTTCAGATAGTTTTCACAGTTACAAAAATACTTAGAAGTCGGTAAATGAAGAAAAGGTCAGGGTGAATGAATAGTTTTTAAGGCACTGTATCAATTTTGTAATATTTGCTTAGAATTAATATTGCCCAGGGTAAGATGGGCACAACCAACCATTTCTGTAAGTCTGTCCACAGCCTTTAAAGAACCAGATGGCCATCAGTGAACCTGGAAGAGCACGACAGAGGCGCATTCTGGGATAAATTTTGAGGCACCAGTGAGACAGGGAAGGTTTTAGGATAAACAAAACCTGCTTTTCTTCTCTCTTTCCTCTTTCTACTTCATCCACTTACTCTCTCACTCATAGCCCCACCCACCTACCCACCTGACCACAAGTCAGATGATGGAACTTTTCATCCCTTCAATGGCCTGTATGTCTGCGGCCCTCGGATCAAATAGCCAGAGAGACCGGCTCACACCTGTAGCTGCACTGGATGTAATTTTATTTCTACTCGGGTGACCAAACTATGGCCTTTGGGCAAGTTGTTCAAATCAACACAAAATGCAGAGTGCAGAGCCTTCAAAACCATTTTCTTACAAGTGCCAAGTTGATGTTTCCAGTGGCACTGAAATAAAACATCCAGAAATTCATAGTAGTCTGGAACTTTAGTGCTTCTAAGTGTTCTGTTGAAGGTTTTGGCAAAAAAATTAATCAATCACTAAAATAAAATACATCCCACAATCAGAATACAAAGCTTTTGATCTGTTAAGGACAGAAGAAATAGAAATAGCTAAAATTGGACAGATTCAGTTTTAATGTTGACAGCCTATTTGACAGAATCTAATCATGTCATGCAAACCATCAGATGGGAATGGTCCGACTTTGGTAATCTGTAGAGAAATGTATACAATTCTCATAAACAGTTGTCAGTGTGTCAAAGAACCCCACTTTCCATTGTTTTAGTTCCATGAATGCRCTTTAATAAACCTGTTTGCTTTACCGCCACATCTCTACAGAGTGATGCCGGTCTCTGGTTGTTTGTGTCCACTAATCTGTAGCGGTTGACAGCTCTAGACCACAGCCCAGTCACACAGCCACATGCACGCTTGGTTCACGACTCAAAAAAAAAAAATATCAAAAGGAATGAAGTGTTTTGTCAGATGGAAGTTGAAAGTTTATATTAAAGAGTCCAACTCCTGTTCAAAGAAAAGATGAAAGTGAAACTCACCCTTTGATCTCAGTTTCAAAGTTGATGGCTAAACACACGGTCAGAAAACACTAGTCGTCACATGTAGCATTATATTTATGGCAGAGAACTGTTCCTTATGTGCACCAGGCATGTGTTGGCTGGGATGTGCAGATCACCCTTTCTTGTCTTTTACACTGCTGCTGGGATTGTTAGAACCAAAGTGCAGCAGAAGGCAAGTTGATCTCAAATGATCAAAAAAGTTAAAAGTGATATGTGTGTTATGGATCGGACTTGACCGATAAAGGAAAGTTGGGATATGTAAAAACTATGAGAAAATGGTACAATTAGCTCTTTGAGACATATTTACAGCTAAAGCAATTTGTGCAGATKGAGTTTTTCTTTGTCTTTTTAAAATTTTACAACTGAAATTTCATAGTTTCAGCTACAGCTATTAAGCTCTGTTCTATATCTAAGAAAAAAGAAAATTCAAGAAGAACCCTACAGTTTTAAGTACATTGTTTTATCTTTAGTCACAGATTCTTCTGTCCATCCATCTTGTAGACCTCAGGAAAATGTCTAACCAGGCCACTGGATTAAATGAAAACAACGAAACACAAAATAAGTCTAACAATTTACCTCTTGCCTTTTACTGTGCTTTGGCTGCATTTGTTGGAACAAGGGATGGATGTTGGAAATAAAAAGTAAAGGGTGATCCTGACTCAGAGCCTGTCCCCGGATGGTGGCCCCAGAGCAATGCTTGGTTGTCTGCAGAATGTACCTTGAAGGATGTAAAATGTCGTTTTGTTTTCTCCTTTATTCTCTCTCTTCCTTTTTGTCTCTTTCTTTCCTCTTCTTCTTTTTTTTCTCTTTTATTTGATCTCACCATTTCGCTCTCTCTCCCGCCAGATTGTATCAGGATAGACTGTAGCCTCAGTAAGTGGTTCTATCCATTTTTCTGACTAAAATATATTTGTTTCTCATCCCAAACTGTGCAGTGGTGCTCTCTGCTCTCCTTTCCCTCATGATTACTGATATCTCTCATTTCCTCATTTTTTAATAAACTTTTTTTTAGATTACACATTGTTTTACAGAGCCTGTTTGATGACATTAGATGAAAAAAAATTCTGTGGCCATTCGATAATTATGTCATAGCCAAATTATTGCTGTTATTTCCATGCAGAGACTATTGTTTACATAAGCGACAAGTTTAGATTAATTTATTTTATTTTAGTATATAAATGGATGACATAGTTCAATCACTTACATTAGGCATAAAGTGGTTCTTAGCATTATATGGTGCAACTATAAGGCAAAGGTGACAACTGGAGTTGTCTTTGTCCAAAAAGTTTTTTTATGCTTAAAACTTAAATAAATGTCTTTCACATCATACCTTTTCTGTGGAAGGAGTCGGAGTTATACTGTGTTTCAGGAACATAGTAAAAATTTTTGTTTCCTGACACTTTGTCATCTCATAAATAGCCTACTATGGAAGATGAACCATTTATATTAACATACACCTATTATTATTATTATTA
>NW_013952635.1:805678-807056 GCF_001266775.1 Austrofundulus limnaeus
TTATTATTATTATTATTAAGTGTGAGGTAAGCTACCTTTGAACAGTTAAAAACAAAAACAACGTTGTCTGTACCATGCTGCTCATTATTATCTCGTGGCCTGAGATAAGTTTTTAATCCAGTGTCACCGGACGGGCGCCATATTTTCTTTTTGTCTCTTGGCTTTTTGTTTTTTCTCAGAGCTTGATTTATTTATATGTCTATTTTTTTTCTTTTTTCAGAAAAAAACTGATTTTTTTCACCCCATGAGTTCTGTCACTGTAATTTTACCCGTTCTCTCACAGATTTAATTAAGGTTTCACTTGCATAATTATGAGAATTTTCCATCCTGCGACCATTCCGCTTGCCTAAAACACTCAGCTATAAAATTATATCATTGCCTCCCCTTTATTACAACGCACACCACTCATTTTCCTGTCAACTCTCTCTACAAACATGCTGTGAAAAGGCCAGTGTGACACTAAAGCTCTTGATGTTCCTTTTTTGAGGGGCGGACAGTGGGAGGCACTGGGTGTCTGTGCCACAAACACAGGTGCTGCTTGTTTTCTATGAGGGACATATTGCAGTTTTGGTCCTCTGAAAGCTGATTGCATACCTGCTGAGAGCCGGGACCACATGCTGTGTGCTTGTTTTTGAGTTATTTATTTRTTTGTTTGTTTTGTTTTGTTTTTTACCTCATGCAGACAAACTGTTGTTTCTTTCATGGCCACTGACAATTGAACAATTAGTCTGCAGGTACTGTAAGTGGCGTCAGGTATGGTGACAAAAATATGAAAGAAAAAACTCATGTTTGGAGCAGTGTCTGCATCTCTGTAATTGCAAACARTGAATTTATTGACCGTTTTTAAAGAAATAGTGGGAGTTCGACATAATGAGTTATCAGGAGGAAACTGAGGTTGTGGTAAAAGCATTACCAGATTCATWTTTGTTTTAGTTCTTTCATCCATTGATTTCATTTTGCTTATTTGTAATTAGTTGGCTTGCAGAGCTACCACTTTCAGGTAGAAAACCAGATGTTTTTCTCCTCATTGACACTCTAGCTCCTCCTGGGGGAGCTCCATCTCGTCTCAGGCCAGTGAGGATACATATTCTCTCCATCAAGTTGTGGGTCTGCCCTGAGGGGTCTCTTCTTAGTGGGAAAATCTACAAAAGGTGTGACCGGGGAGGTTCTTAATTTGATATCTGAAACACCTCATCTGAGTGATTTGAATGTGTTGGAACAACAGCTGTACTCTGAGTGATGGCGCTCCTCAACATTGGGCCTCATGCAAGAACATGTTCGTATTCTTATCCTAAATTTCTCTTACTTTTGTTCGTACAAAGGGTTCGTACGTATGGAGGACCAAACCTATCATTATTGGAAATAAATGTATAAATAT
>NW_013952635.1:807066-819524 GCF_001266775.1 Austrofundulus limnaeus
GATAGATAGATAGATAGATAGATAGATAGATAGATAGATAGATAGATAGATAGATAGATAGAAATGGTTATTTACTACGGCTGCAAAATTATGTCACAGACTTCAAAACTGGGTTTTTCAAAAAGCAGTTTTTAAAAAAAAGAATCAATTTTTAAATGTTCTGGTTGACTGGGAACACTTGTACAGTAATATCCTGCTTGAACTGTAAGTTATTCCTAGATTAAAGTGTGTACAAGTGGAAAAATGAAGCGAATGACTGGGTGTAACTGAGTGGGGTTAAAGTGAGAGAACAAAAACCAGTCAGGCAATGTACTGAATGCAGTTTTTTTGGATTATTATTAGTTTTAAAGCCCCTGCCATATTTGTTATTCGTGTTTTAGATGTTTGTTAGTTTCAGTATACAATTGAAGCTAACAAGTCATGTTTCTTCTTAAAGATAGCGTRACCCCTGCTGGTTGCCGCATGACCTGATAACCTGTTCCCCCATGTTTTTGTCATGTACGTGTCTTCTTGAATGAGTGTTCTTAAAWGTCATTTCATTGTGCTCTGTACAATGACAATAAAGGCATCATCAAATCAAATCGAAATCAAATCAAATGACAGGTTGATGAAATAATCAAGCACATTAAAACATGTTTCTGTCAATGAAAGGAGTAAACAAACTTTTTTTTTAAAGTCACACTTCTACTGGATCACAAAATCCATCAGTAGACCAACTGTCACCATAACTAAAAGTACTATATGTCAACTATTGCCTTCTGTGACCTTTGGTGGCTCTGAACCTTGGAGTTCTTTGTAAGGCGCAGGTTTTGAAGCATCAACCATGTTTTTCTTTATTTTTTCTTTCAYCCAGCACATTGTGACCCAGCTCCCCTCCGTTAATGCATCATGATGTGATAGAGAGCAGAGCTATGGCCCTCAGCTCCAGTCAGGTCAGGGTATCAGGCTGATGATATCTGTTTGGAAGGTGGCCTTTTAGCCGCCAGCAGCACCTTCTCTTAGCGTAAGATGAGATGAGATTTGGCATGACATATGGCCAGCGTGTAGGGTGCAAGCATGCCGTCTGCTAATGTCATACCCTTTGGCCTCTCTGGCTGCAAGTAGTCTCTTCAAAAACAGACTGGAACACACAGACATGGTGTTTGTCCAAAAAAAGAACACGTGTAAGCTTCTCTTTAAGGAAAAAAGAAATGAAATGAAATGAGGCAACTTTTGGGTACATGTCTCAATAGCTCAATAGTTTTTTCTAAGACAGTTCTTATTGTTAGTGTTGTAGAAATATTTATTAAAAAGGCAGAAACACGTGAATGAAACAAAGTGTACTGCGTGGTGGCTGTAAAAATGATTTAATAAAATGGCGGAGCAACAACCCAGCAGACTTGATCAAAAAAATCTGTCAAGTTGCTACTTCAGAACAATGAACAGAGATACAGTTTTAACATCTGGTGGCAGATCGTGAGCATCCAATCACAGACCGACAAATGTCAACCTGGTCCAATGACAGAGCACCAGCTCGACAAAGATTACCAAAATAAGATTAGGTTACAGACATTAAAAAAGGCATCTTGAAATCATGAGAAACAGATTATGCAAGGTGTAGTAGTTATCAAAAGAGATAAAATAATATGAATGTCAAGACAGTATGAACTGGTACAGGCAGAGTTATATAAGTAGTTATATACAGTAAGTATTCCATCACAGTTAGCTTTAAAGCTGCAGGGTTATGAGACAACTGCAGACTTGGCCTGTAAATTTAAACAAACACACCGTACAGGACCCTCCCCCTTACTGCACTACAGTCCTCCCCCTCAGCAGATCCTGCTGTGAACGTGCAATGCCACAGTTGGCGGCAAATAAACAGCTATAGCAGCTAGAACCTCCAAATCAGCAGTTTTCTTGTAACTTTAGGTTGTTTCTCGTCATTAGTACATCTGCAGCACACTRGTTATCTTGAGCTTGAATAAGTGTACTGTATGTGCTGTGCGGGGGAAGGGCGTGAGAAGGGTTAGGGTTAGGTTCAGGACGAGTGTGATTGACACTAGTAAGAAAAACCTCCTGGCTCTGATTGGCTGTTTCTGACCAGGGGCATTGTATTACTGCAAATGGCTGTAGGACCACTGGGAGAAGCCARAGGAGCTTGATTTTTCCACAGGTTGCCTGTTTCATATCCAACTGTCAGGACACAGTGACAGTTTTAACAAATATGTAAAAACATTATTTTTACAAAAGTCACTTACTGCCACTGTACGTAACGTAACAAAACCCAGTGAAAGGAATAGTGATGCCAAGGATTTATTGATGTTTTATTCATCTGTCCCTCTGCTGGTTAGGTATTCCATTGACACTAATAGTAGAAATTTATATATCCAGGAAAAATAGATTTCAAAAATTAGTTTTGTCGTTTAGCATAATCTCTTGTTCAAATCAAAGGAAAAAAAATTGTATAGGTCCTCTGGACGGGTTCTTCTTTAATGAAACGTTTCGTCTCTTGGAAGAGAGACGAAACGTTTCATTAAAGAAGAACCCGTCCAGAGGACCTATACAATTTTTTTTCCTTTGATTTTTTTACCTGGATTACTGAGATGCATCAGGACCTCTTGTTCAAATATTTCTAAAGGAACCCAGACACCTGAGCACTCACCTAATCTAGAACAAGTAAACTTAGTGAAGTCTATTTAAACCACTTTTGGAATATGTTTTGTGAAAAACTTTCAGCTACAACCATCCATCCATCCATCCATTTTCTTCCGCCTATCCGGGGTCGGGTCGCGGGGGCAGCAGCTTCAGAAGGGAGGCCCAGACCTCCCTCTCCCCAGCCACTTCTTCCAGGTCCTCCGGGGGAACTCCAAGGCGTTCCCAGGCCAGCCGAGAGACATAGTCCCTYCAGCGTGTCCTGGGTCTTCCTCGGGGCCTCCTCCCGGTGGGACCTGCCCGGAATACCTCACCAGGGAGGCGTCCAGGAGGCATMCTTACCAGATGCCCGAGCCACCTCAACTGGCTCCTCTCGACGTGGAGGAGCAGCGGCTCTACTCTGAGTCCCTCCCGGATGACTGAGCTTCTCACCCTATCTCTAAGGGAGAGCCCAGCCACCCTGCGGAGGAAACCCATTTCGGCCGCTTGTATCCGGGACCTCGTTCTTTCGGTCATGATCCAAAGCTCATGACCATAGATGAGGGTAGGAACGTAGATCGACCAGTAAATCGAGAGCTTCACTTTCTGACTCAGCTCTCTCTTCACCACGACGGACCGGTACAGTGCCCGCTTTACAGCAGACGCTGCGCCAATCCGCCTGTCGATCTCCCGCTCCGTTCTTCCCCCATTTGTGAACAAGATCCCCAGATACTTAAACTCCTCCACTTGAGACAGGGCGACCCCCCTGACCCGGAGAAGGCACTCTGCCCTTTTCCGGCTCAAGACCATGGCCTCGGATTTGGAGGCACTGAGCTTCATCCCGGCCGCTTCGCACTCGGCCGCGAACCGCTCCAGCGAGAGCTGCAGATCTCGTTCCGATGAAGCCAACAGGACCACATCATCCGCAAAAAGCAGAGATGCGATCCTAAGACCACCAAAACGGATCCCCTCAACACCTCGGCTGCGCCTAGAAATTCTGTCCATGAAAGTAATGAACAGAATCGGTGACAAAGGGCAGCCTTGGCGGAGTCCAACTCTCACCGGAAACGAGCCCGACTTACTGCCGGCAATGCGAACCAGACTCTGACACCGGTCGTACAAGGACCTGACAGCCCGTATCAAGTGGCCCGGTACCCCATACTCCCGGAGAACCCCCCCACAAGGCCCCCCTTGGGACACGGTCGAACGCCTTCTCCAAGTCCACAAAACACATGTAGACAGGTTGGGCGAACTCCCATGCACCCTCCAGGACCCTGCTGAGGGTGTAGAGCTGGTCCAGTGTTCCACGACCAGGACGAAAACCACACTGCTCTTCCTGAATCCGAGGTTTGACTATCCGAGCTACAACAACAACAATCAGCTACAACCACACCACATTTTAGCCCAGTATCTGTAAAATTGGCTTAATTATGGCTGTTCTTGTGCTTTTAAAGGTCAGTTGGCTGTTACTGTTTATCAGTTGTATATGTGCATCCAATGATTACTTTCTGCACACTTCAAAAGAATTTGTCCAGTGGTTTATGAGATGCTTTGCTAAAAGACATTCATAAAAACAGACATTGAGAAGAGACATTTCCCACCTCTTGTCTTGCTGTAATGGGTGATAAATAAACTGTCAAATGCATTGGAAAAGTGGCTCAGTTGGTAGAATTGTTGACTCCCAGCAAGAAAGTCACAGGATTGAATCCCAGCCGGGGATCTTTCTGGGTAGAGTTTGCATGTTCTCCCATCCATGAGTTTTCTCTAGATACTTTTCCCCCACATACCAAAAATATGCATGTTAGGCTAATATGTAACTCTAAATTGTCCCTAAGTGTGAGTCAGAGAGTGAAAGCTTGTTTGTCTCATTTGTCCAGGGTGTACCCTGTCGCTTGCACTGTGATTTCTGGATATGGGCACCTGTAACCCTGAAAGGAAGTCAAGATGATGGATGGATAAGTTGGGGGAAAAAAGGCACACACCTATAAAAAATAACAACTTCTCAAAGCCAGCCTCGATCAAAGACTGTAGCTGCTTTTAAATGCATTAATACTTTTAATGTAAAACAAAAGTTGTTCATTCCATCAGTGGCATGCCACCATTTGATAAGATTGACCCTCTAACCATCTTCATCAGGTTTAAATGGGAGTCTTGGGAAATACTTATAGCATCTTGTTAGATAACTTAATGGCACATTTTAATGAGCAACTCTTTCAAATGTTGTAATGTACTGTATTAAAGATGGTGACCATGCCAAGTCCTAAAACGTAAAATATGACGATTTAAAAAAAAAATTCCAAAAGTAAATGATGTCCAGATATGATAGATTCAAACAAGAGTTGTGAGTTCTCCTATTTGATCCGGTACGAATTGTCATATAATAATCCTAACCACAGGACATGTAAGTATAGATGGCCATGACCAGTTTATGTTTTGACTCTAGCTTTCACAATTTTGAAATGTTTCCCAATTGGAGAAACTGGTTGCTCTTATATTATCGTCCTTATCGTTTGCTCTGAAAGTTTTATCAGAGGTAACAGACCAACACAGGACCATCCTTATCTTATCATTGCACTTTCTGTCCCTCCATAAATAAGTACAGTATATTGTTCTAGTTATTCCATTATTGATACATTTCCAAATAGGTATATTTCAGTTAACCATAGCTCCAAAAGAACAGGCCATTGGTGACTAATTGTCCTGAAACAATACCACAGTTTGACCACAACCTTACTGACATATGTATGCTTACATGCAATCACAGGTGTCTTTTGAAATGTGTTCATAGAAATAAATCTGAGACTTCAGCTGCACACATCGACCCAAAAACAGGTTTGTCATTGAAGCTTTCATTTTCCTTATCCTTGACTGCTTCCACTCAGGTTGTCGGGTGCCACACTCTTATCTCATGATTTTCCACACAATCGCAACAGCTGAAAATATGTTGTGCAATTCACAAAGCCCTGTAATCACTTTCACCGCTGACACAGTGTATGTGTACAAAAACGCAAGGTGTCATGGCCATGTTTAGGGTTCAGTCAAAAAGGGGCTTTTTTTCTGTCGTGTCTGTGTTGAATAAGGTGTTTTTGGCCTCAGTTCTCTTTCACATGGGTTCAGGAGTATGGCTTTGAAAAAGGTTGCTTTATACGAGTCTGTGTTTCCTGTCTCAGTCAAGGACTTCTCAAAGTCTGTCTGCTAATTTACAACAGATAATTCAACTTGTTTTTTTTWAATCAGTCATACACAGTCATGGGAACAAAGGGGCACCAAGTGTAAAATAAAAGGTTAAAAAAATATTGTTTATTAACATTTTATTGTTAGCTCTTTTTCTAATTGTTCACTTTAAATGTCAAATAATATGTGTAAATATTGAATCCTAAATCTTAAATTTTGTAACTAAATGTTAAAATTTATATTTAAAATGTTAGAATAAAATGCAGCTTTTGATGTGTGTGATTGGCTCATGTTATGGCATTATCATCCTGAGACAATAGCAACCGCTGTAAACACTGCTAACGCTTCCCTACAAGACATCGAACTTGCAGTTGTGGCAGGTGTCCAAGCTGCACTTAAAACTGCCAAACTACAGGCAGCACGATGGTTCAGTGGTTAGCACCAAAGCCTTACAGCAGCAAGGTCCTGGGTTTGATCCCCGGTTCGGACCTGGGCTCTTTCTGTGTGGAGTTTGCATGTTCTCCTCGTGCTTGCATGGGTTTTATCCGGCTACTCCGGTTTCCCCCACCCCCAAAAGCATGTTCAGGCCCAGGCCTCCGTTGAAAAGAGATCTATGATCTCAATGGGATTTGCCTGGTTAAACAAATAAAATACAGTAACAGGTACTATCCATATTGTTTTTAACACATTTTGAATTTAGATTTTAAATACCATATTTAGCAGCATTAGCAGCAGTTAGTATTAGCTAAGATGTCATCATCTTGCAACAAATTTCAACACTAACCACTGCAAACACTACTAATGATGCTTAGGATGGTATTTAAAATTTAAATTCAAAATATGTTCATTGAAACAATTTGGACGGTACCTGTGGTCCATCAGTTTGAAGTGCAGCTCGGACACCAGCCATAACTACAAGTTGGATGTCTTGTAGGGAAGCTTTAGCAGTTGCTTTTTTTCTCAGGATGATGATGTCCTGACATGAGCTGGGCACAAACAGCAAAGGCTGTGTTCCAGTCTGAAATTCTTTAATCTCAACTTCAATATTTAAGAACTAAAATTTACATTCATGTATGCAGATTTAGGATTTAATATTTACATATATTATTTAGAATTTAGATTTACCATTTAGTAAAAATAACTAAAATGTAAGAATGGAAGAGAATATTTTGAAATAAAATATTATCTGGTGTCTAATAGGTCTCAAAACAAGGTAAAACCCTTTTTATTGAAACTTAGTTATTTAAATTTGTTATTTACGAAACCAAAAAAATAATTAAATATATATGTATTGTGTTAAAAATACACTTCATGATTTAATAGCCTGTAGAACCTCCTATGGCTGCTAAACTTAAATTAATCATCACCTGTTTACACTTTTATAACACATGGAGGTGTGTTCGGCCCACTGTTTATTAAGCAGCTTCAGTTCATTGATCCCTTATCTGCACAGCTCTCTTAGGTCCCTCTGCAGCATTTTAACAGGGCGAAAGTCTGAGTTTTATCTGAACCATTGATCACCTTGATTCAAATCTTTTTCAACCATTCTGTTGTAGCTTTGCTGCTGTTTCTAGGATCGTTGTTCAGCTTTATGACTCAGTTTGTACAGCTTCAACTCTCAAGTACTGTAGATGGCCTAGAATGCCTAAAATGGAAAAAAATAAAATAAAAAGCATAGTCAATTCAGGAATTTCAAGAAGTCCAATTCAGCAGCCTTCCACCACTATACTTGATCATTTGTTGATTTATAGCAAAACATCTTCAATTTGATCTCTTATGAAAGTAATCAAGCTACTTTTCTGGGTTTTATAAAAGTCGTTTGGGCATTTTAACTTGTTTTTTTTTTTGTAAATAAGAATACAGTTTAAAACAAATCAAACTTTATTTTGAAAATTTTTATGTTTTAAAACATAAATCAACTTCATTGGATGCCAAGCTCACTCTTTGGCATAAGCAGAACTTGTAGAAATATATTATCTGTCAGTCAGTTAATTTTGATGTACGGTGTACTAGCAGTTTAATAAAGATTAGTTGCAGCAAATAAGTCACAGATTATTGGGCAATAGTTTTTGCTAAAGCATTACAACACATGCAGTTGTTGCTAATTCTGAACAAATGTAGAAAACCTGTCAAGAATGAAACTGCACCTCATTTTATTTCCTCCACTCTCAGCTCTTTATGAGCTGAAGACACCTGAGGCAATGTGCTCCCTCAACATAACTGGGGAAGAAGATTGTCTTCCAATCATTTTTTTGTCTAACACAAATTTTCCACACCGATGTTTCAGTTCCTCTTATAGTCGAAATCAGTTTTCAAAATGTATCTGCAAAAAGACAGGAAACAACAAGTGTTTTCCCAAACAGTAGGTTTGAATATTACAACCAGCCTACTAGCTAATTGATTATAATAAAATAAAACGTGGGAAGATAATGAGTTGATTATAGAGTTTAAAATAAATTCAAATTTACACAGATTTGTTAAGCTTAAGGTTTGAC
Organism: Austrofundulus limnaeus; assembly: GCF_001266775.1. Taxonomy (NCBI): domain Eukaryota; kingdom Metazoa; phylum Chordata; class Actinopteri; order Cyprinodontiformes; family Rivulidae; genus Austrofundulus; species Austrofundulus limnaeus. The sequence goes on from NW_013952635.1 coordinate 815,346, forward strand.
ATACTGTAGTTCAGCCGTATCTGCTCTTTTGTTACACTTCTGTATAAAGGAGAAAAGAATGGCTACGGGGAGCCAAGGGTAAAACAACACACTAAAATATGTCACTAAAATGTTTTCATTAGTCAGCTCACTTTCTGTAAAATGCTATCACTGCTGAAGATGACATTTAAATGTTTAATTCAAAATGTGTTCATTGAAAACACTATAGATGGTAACTGTAGTCTGTCAATGTGAAGTGCAACTCGGACACCAAGGCAACTGCAACTTATTGTCTTGTAGGGAATCGTTAGCAGCGTATGTGATGTTAGCGGTTGTTTATTTCTCAGGATGATGACGTCTTAATAAGGGCCAAACACCAACAACAAAGGCTGCATTCCTTTCTGGAAAAAAAAAAAGTAAACTTCAACATTTAGTCCCAAAATTTAGGATTTAACTTTTATATTTAGATGTTCACATTTAGATTTATGATTTAATATTTAGAATTAACATTTAGTAAAAAGTAGCAAAATGTAAGAACAGTGAGATAAATAAAAAGTTAGTGAAACATATTTAACTAGGATTTTACTCAAAGTGAGCTAAATAATGAAAACGTGTTAGTGATATTTTTAACATTTTATTTTACACTAGGCAACTTGTAAATGAGGTTATTTTTTAAACACATTAATCTGGGGAAAGATGATTCATTATGTGTATTGCTAGACGATAAAAGGTAACATGAGATTTAACAGGTTACTACAAAAATATCAATACAACTAGAAGGTATTTCAGTACAAATATCATGTACAACAAATGCTTCTTTATTCTTTTTTTCTTTCAAATGATCAAATTTACCATACATTTATTCTTTTAATGGAAATACATTTGTATTTAATATTTAATCCTGGCTTGCACTTTTTAAAATATTTTGTTTTCTTTGAGTTCATAATTAGTTTCTTTCGTTTCAAACAACATCTGTAAACATTTTTGGAATGAAGTTATTAGATCTTTATACATTTTCAAGTCAATGTTAAGCTCTAATTAACCATAGATATTTTAGGCATTTAATTTATTGAACAGTTTTCATCGTCTTTTCAGCAGCCCTAAGTCTAACATTTCTTTTTTTAATCCCACCGAGAACATCTCAGTGTAATCTGAACACTAAATAAAGAACACACAGGTTGATTATTATTATTATTATTATTATTATGCTTTCTGCATCCCAAGGTCTTACACAAAATTCCAACTCTATTTATTCCAGACTTAAACTTTATGTTCGCCAAAAGTGAAGATTTGCAACAAGTTGTGTGACTTGTATCTTATGTACTATTTATTTAAAACTATTCATGTATATATTTTATATCTCTTTGATCCTCTGTAGTTTTCAAAACGTCAAAGGGCATTTGTAATCATTGTTTCATAAAGCTCGCATGTTACGTATTTTTTAGTTTTGTGAAGCGCACAGTGCTCCCACACTTCTGAAGACATGGGACGAACAGTTTCTCTGCGTCGGTCCTTTGTGGGCTTAATTTTCTTTGAAAATGCATGTTCCGCACAACTCGCTCTGCAGTCAGTTTACGTTTTTTTTTTCTTTTACTTTATTGCCAAAGCTCTACTGGTCAATTAAATGCCTCTGCGACATGGCAAGTGACTCATAAATCGCGCGACGCAACAAATCGATAAGAAAATTTGTTGCCAACACTTTAATAACGCATTTTTGTTGTTGTTGCAGTCGTACTCACAATATTGCATGATATGTCATAACATCAGTTTAGTTTAAAGCTCTGTCATGGAAGGTGGACGGTGATACGCATTTTTGCAAGGAATGCTAGGCCTTTATTTGAACGGTAAATGGACTTGTGTCACCTTTCTATCCAAACAGGAATCTACAATCTTCCTACATTCATCTGTCTACAAAGTTAATACAGCTGAATCAAGCTATGGAGACTAAGTGCTTTAAATCACATTTATACACTGATGGGAAACATGAGAGGCTGTGGGGGTTCAACGTCTTGCCCAGGGACACTTCAGYAAGTGATCGAATAGCGGTGAAATTGAACCTCCGACTCTTGCATTAGAGAAACGACTCCCCTCACCGCTCAGCCACAGCTTTGCTGAAGTAACCCCCCTCACCGTTGGTAACTGTTTGAAATCACCACATTTTTGTCCTTCATTATTAATAAAACAGAAGAATTTATTAGATTTTTCTCACATGGTGCCAGTTCTCTGTGCATCTGTTTTTCTCAGAATTTTACGTAGATAAACAACGCAGCTGTTGGGCCGTATTCAATCTTCATGAGTGYATTAAAACACAGGACAACTGTAGTGTTTTTACCAGCTTTAATCAGTCCATAATCAGTCTGCCCCTCGCCAGTATTTTGTGGCACCGTCGACAGGTTAGATGTGGAGTCATTACAAAGACTCTAATGAGGGAACCGGCAGCAGGCTGGAACTGTCAAGACTCATGCTGCCTTGCAGGACTGATGACTGTCTCCCGGGATTACACCCTCATGTCACAACAAGCTGGGGAAGGTGGTTTAAATCATGACTCGGCATCCTTTTGATAGTTTTGCAGAGGATGAGGGATTTTTATTTAGATTTTATTTAAAGGGAGACTTATGAAAGCTAATAAGCTTGAAAGAGAAAAAGTGTATTTCTTGTCTCAGAAGCCCAAACAGGAGCTTGGAAATAAAAAAAAAAATAATGGTTCGGTTTTTATCCTGCTTTTTGAAAACAGTTCAATATTTTCCTAAAGTGAATACGTTTTCTTGCAGTGGCCATCTGCAATTCTAGAAGGTATCGACATTGTGCCACGCGGAAGCAACCCAGCCCCCCCATCCCCAAACATCACCAGGAACACTGGAAATAAAAGATTGCAGGGCCCCTGATAGAAACCAGAATACAAATGTTCTGTGTGTGTTTAACCAACACATTCTGCTTTAGAGTGGAGAAACACAGACACTCGTCTGTACACACACCCACGCACACACAAGCACAGACCGCCTTATCTCCGTAATTGGCATGGGGGGGTCAGAGCAGCAGGCGTAGATAATCATGGCCGGAGGTCATAGTCTGTTTGCTGCTCTCCTCCCAGCTTCTCTCCTGAGCTTCTCTCTCTCTTTCTGTCATTCTCCCCATCACAAGCATATGCAGTTCTGCTCTTTTAAACACAGATGCATTCAGCCAACCCCCTCCACCCCCACCCCAACAACATTACCACCAACCTGTTTGCAATGCAACATGACACATGAATGACATGTTTTGCATGCGGCCCAGTGACAGTCGGGCTGTCTTTGTCGGCAGGCAGCAGCATCCTCAGCTGACTTCCAAATTCCTTCCAACACCGCCAACCTTCCACAAAGAGCTCTCAGGGGTAAAATTCATGCAGTACACCAAGTGGGGTGGGGTGGGGTCCGGGGGGGGGGGGTATTTCACAGGAAGGAGGGAGTAGTAGAGCAGTGGAGAAATAGAGTCAAGTATAGGAAGAAGGTGGATGAAAGTACAGAGTGGAAAAACCTGACAGTAAGGGCAAACATCTGAAGACAGGTCTGGTCTACATGATGTACCACAACCTTACACATTCACACAAAGAAACACATCCAGCTTTTTATTAGACAGTGATAGTCTTGATCTCCTTGGAGTTGCAAAATATAATAGCTTAGAAAAGGCATGACTGTCAAACAAAAATAAAAAGACAGAAAAAATACAAACTTATCTGATAACTCAGAGAAGTTGAGTAAATTGTTCATTTTGCCTCAGAAATGTAGTTGTTTCTGTAGTCCTATGCAGGGAATTCTGCTATCAGGTGGTATCACTTGCTTTCATCAAAGAATGCTCAGACTTATGGAAGGAAGGAATAACTGTAGGGGGAAAGTAAAACAGGAGATACTGCATATCAGAGGTAAATGTCAGTGAGCATAATACAAGAATGTCTTCTACATGTGAAAAAAAATAGTAAGGTGTTAGTGTTCCCCATAGTTTTACATGTATTTTCCAGGCGCATAGTTAAATTCTTTAGCACAATCAGGTAACTATGTTAACTTCTGTTGTTGTGAAAATGCTAAATACCAAAAATAAATGTTTTAAGAACATCCATTTCCAACACTCCCACTTCAGCACATCTTCACAACAAAAGTGGCCAATTTCAAGGAGTTTACACAATCCATGATGGAAATTCAAATTTGTTTTAATACAGCTTTATAT
>NW_013952635.1:819988-828518 GCF_001266775.1 Austrofundulus limnaeus
TATATATACAGTATATAAAACTACTGCTCATTATTTGATTTTCATTTTTCATTATTTTAGAATTATTTTTTTTATTTTTATTACTAAATCGTCCAAATCTGTAAATTTGTGACCATTTTCAAGATTATCCATTAGCAAATATTTCTCTTTGTAAAATTACAGACACCAAAGACAAAGAGTTCTGAAATGACAATACATCCATGGGAATGCCTACTTGGGAACTGTTTCTGTGAATACACAAACATTTTTTGTCATTTTGGCCTTGCATCTATATGAGAACATACATGTAAAAGAAAAATCAAAATGATCATTCTTTGTAAAAGGATTCCAGAGTGAAAAATTATATGTACAGAAATTTCTAAATTCCTTTCTAAAAATAGTGGTCATGGTTCCATCTTCAGAAATGTCAAGTTGTAAATATTGTCCATAAATTACATGGATTTCCCCCTGTTTTGCAGGTATGCAGCATATGAGTATGGCAGATTTGTTATGACTTTTTGAGGGTGATGATGCGGTTAAATGTCTGTATGGATGGACATGTATGCATCTTTAATTGTACCAACAACACAAGGACCATCCTATCCTTTTTGTTGTGTTGACATTTGCACACAGTATTCAAGTGTTGGCACTGCTCGATCTGTTCTGGAAGCACGATCCATACCATCAGCTCATTTGTGCATGTGAGAGATACTTCTGGATTACCAGTTAATGCGCTCAATTTAGGAAAAAATACTGAAAATGATCATTTCCATATTTAATTTTAAAGGTGTGTTAAATGTTTAGTATTTAATGTTTTTAAAACTGTTTTTATATCATATACATTCTGAATATTAAAATATAGATTTACGACCTAAATCTGACCTATTTAATAGACAATCATGTTATAATTCATCTCACCTTCATTTTATTTTTTCCTGGAATTAAAAACCACATCTATTGCAAATATTGCCTTTTCTACGAAACATTGCAGGTAAAAAAGACTGAAATCCAGTCAGTTCTGTCATCAGTTTAGCAGAATGCTACACGTTTAAAATGGACTGTGCTTCCAGAACCGATCGGGCAGTGACAAAGCTTTAAGCACATGCTCCTTGCCTTGTTTCCTGTTTTTGTTTGTCACTGGGGGTTCTTTTTGTGGCAGCGTTACAGCACCACCTACAGTCCTGACATTGCTTTTTTTGTTGTTGTTTTTTCCCCGTTTTCTTAATTGTATTATGACATGATGCCTTGTTCATGAAAGTTTTTTAGAAACATTTTTTWAAAACTGTGTTATGTAACATGGCCTTTTCTGATTGGTGGTTAGCAACACCATTTTTAAATATTCAAGTTAATTCTTTGATGTCTCTGTTTAACACACCTGCTTGYGCCAGAGCACCTTCTTTATGGAGGGGCTCACACTTGCTGATGATCCCTAAATCAATGTGTCTGATTAGCAACACCTGGCTGCTACCTTTCTAATTCCTGTGGAAGCAGATGTTTTCCAGACACAACACTTTTATATTAGCTTAATTTCTCCTGCATTAGATCATTATTTTGTGCAAATGTGTTATTTGTTGTTCTGAGCTTTATTTGCCCCATTTTAAGACCGAAAAGGGAACAGATAATTGTGTTTGTGTCCTGACCCAAGCACACACACATCTTATAATTAAAAATATTGTTACTTTTTACTGTGTCAGGTCTTGGTCTGTGTCGTTGAAGCAAAACATGCTTTTTAATCCAACCATTATTCATTTAATATTTTTYAACCGTGCATTTTTGTGTCTGGAGGCCAATAAGGCAGTGAATAAAGTTACCAGTCATGAATCATAAAATTGCACATGACTCTAAATGGGGCTTCCTTTGCATAGTTTTACCTCTCTGAATTCAATTTCAGCCACATCTATAAGAAACAAGCTTATAAATTGGGGAAACTATTTCCTTTAGTTACATGTATTTATTACATTGGCATATGGGAACTTTTAATCCTAATGAACAAAACTGAACAGGAAAAATATGACATTTTAATGTTTTTTATGYTCCACTTTTCCATCTGTTCCCTCTTTCATATATTAGTGCACAACATCATTGTTTATTAAAATGACCGCTCCTCCAAATGCCTGCAACGTAGTGTTCACACCAGTTTGTACTGTTTATATTTTTAATCCAACTCCCTGGTGTTTCGAAGCAGAATCTAATTAGAATCATGCACCTGTGGTTACAATAAGAACACAGAAAAGGGGTTTCATAAAACAGTCTTGACAGTGAATGAAAGGTGAAAACCATGAGTTCAATGTGCTGCCATGCAACAATAATGTCTTTGATCTAAAAGATGAACTTGTTTATGAAACGGTTGGTCTTTGATAAAACATTTATCCATGCACAAATTTCGTATTTTTTACATGAGCATGCCTCAAATATTCACACAATGAGAACACTTTTTAATTCCTAAAAGTTAATTTATCGATTTATTGAACAAGGGTCCAAGTTCAACTCCAGGATTTGATCAATAATTTTCTTCTTCTCTTCATCATTTTTTTCCTGATTGTTTGTTTATTTTTTAACCAAAAGCACCATCAGTGTTTTTATTTGTTTGGAAAGCACAGTTCTGCATATGATCACAAAATCAACAGTTTTCTTCTTTGGGAGTCGGACAAATAAATGAACCAGATAAAACAAAACAAGATGATGAATTATAGTTCTGACTCATTATGGTCCTAACTGGAAAATGTATAAAAAAAAAAGTTGGTGCAGAGGCAGGGACTGTATAAAATGTTAACATCTATCAACTTCCTTCTCTGAGTCCCAACAGTGTTTTGGGACTTCCTTTGGTTTTAATCTACACTGACGAAATGCAAATGTTTAGATGCACATTATAAACTGTAGAACTGCAAAGAAAACAACGATCACAGTAAACGGTAAAGCTGCTGCCAGTGTCTCTTTAGGTTTGCCATGGTAATTGCACACCTGTGTTTGTGACTTCCTGACAGTCCCCTAATAGAACATGCAGGCAGAATACAGARCAAAAACTCAGACCCGAGCGGTTATTGTGCAAAAACTACGTTATACTGAAAAAACAAATCTCAAACTGTRAGTGACAGCAGTGTTAAAACGTCACACGTCAACACTGATTTGTCTGCAGTGTTTAATGAAGAGATTTGACAAGTTCAAAAGACCTTTCACTTCCATTTCTGGGGGAGGATCAAAGCTCAGAGACAGCTGTGGAACAAATCACTGCTTTTTTTAAGTTCCAGAAATCAGYATCTCTACATGAATTGCCAACATTTTAGTCCAAAGTTTGTTGAATTCAAACACAACCTTTGAGGTCTCGACGTGGCTACACTCAGATTAGTGTGTGTCTGTGTATACTGTATGTATAGAGAAACTAGACCTTCTAGTTTTAATATTGCTTAAAAATACACCGTAGTTTCTTTAAATGATTAGGGTARCTGGTGCAGTGGCCACAGAAAAATCAAATGCAAGTGAGTCAATGGGTTAACGTGGCCCACACTGGTTTCAAAGCTGTATTAAAGTCTTTTAAAAGATGTACAGTATGCTGCTTCAAAGCCAGCATTGACCATAAACTACATCTCCTATAATTTACAATGATTATTCTGATTATTCTCCTCTCGTCACTCAGGTCCTCCATCCACATGATAGAGAGGGGAACGCAAAAATGACTCAGTCTGTAACTGAAAATATGGATGGAGGACCTCAGTTCAGCTTGTTTGTCGCGCTAGTGACGAGCTAATACATATAAGGCAATATACTGTAGCGTCAGTGCTAGCGCAAAGGCTAACAGGCTAAGCTGAGGTTSTTCTTCCATGAAGCAGCTCTGTTGTCCTCCATCCATATTTTCAGTTCCAGGCTGAGTCATTTCTACCTTCTCCTCTCTGTCAACGCTCTCTGGTTTCATTTAAAAGAGTCGATCATCAGATATTGTCCAAGATTAACCTTCAGGGTGGATATAGCTCGCTCACACCGAGGACCTATCCACGTCATCATTTACCCAGAATGCTTTGCGTGTAAATMAAATGGCTCCGTCCATGTTAAAATATATATTTAAATTTTACAAAACTAAACTCTAATGTTACAACTAATCTGGGATCCCTTTAAGGGCCACCATAATTTGACTCTCAGTGAAAATGTTTGACGGTGAGCAAGATCACCACTGGCCARCCCTTGGCTCCTTACTTACAAATGATGGTGGATAACATTGCTCCCTCCACTCATATGGACACTGTAACTCCTTCCCACTTGAATATTTTGCACCAAAAACAGTAAGGTTTACTTGCCRCCCCTATTCAATCCCAGTCCAGAAAAAGACTCATCTTATGACATTACAAGCAATCAACATTCAAATCCCTCAGTGATGGAGGGAAATCGGTGAATTGCTTAACATTTTGCAATAAAACCAGCTGGACAGGAAAAAAATGCTAGTAATTACTCTACACTCTTCTAAAAGTATTGGAAAACTGAAGCAAATAATTTTACTTATGCCCCGACATTAAAGATGAATATAAAACATTTCAGCTGCTATTTCAAGGTATTTACTGTACATCTGGATCTGATGCACAACTTACAACATAGCATTATGAAACACCACATTATTAGGCAAGCAAAGTTATTTTTTTTGCCAAGATAGAGGAATACAGTGAACATCGGGTTTTCAATGGGATTCAGGTGTGAAAAAAAAAAACTTTAGAGCAATCAAAACCCAGTTGTGGCCAATACAATCTCCAGACCTGACCACTGCTACTTGGTGAGAAAAAAAACTATGTTTTGGTTGACTTGCTTCCAATGACGCACAGCTCCACATCTGTTCCAGTGTGCAAACAACTTCTGCTGTAAAATCTTCAAAAAATTATCCTAAACTTTAAACTGATTTTGTAAAAATCATTATAGCAGCAAAATACCAGTTCAGTCATTTAAAGTTGAACTTTCTACAACCTGTTTAAACTTTAAATAATTTATAATGTGATGTATATCTGAGCTATAGAGCTCCAAAGAGGAATGAATTTTCTGAGTTGTTTCACCGAAATCCCATTGCTGCCAGAGAGGGAATATTTTGCAGCTTTTGCTAAATTTTTCTAAGTCATAAAATATACTGCCACCGAAAGTCAACAGAGTATTATCGATCGAGCTGCTCATTTTGATGTAGCTTTTTGTATGTTTTTTTAAAGCTACAAGAGGAGAAGTGAATCAAAAATAACTACTGAAAYGACAGAATAACTGCTGAATTATAATAAGGGTGCCTTAATGCATATGCACAGGTAACTTTAATAATAAATTGTTTTAACTTACTACAGTTTTAAAGAGCTTTTTATATTATTCACTAAATAGTAACGTATTAGACACATTATACACAAGACTTTCAGTGATGTAATTAAGACGGTTGACTCTAAAATACCGTATATATTTTACCTGTTGGCACATATCAAAATGTGTATTAAATCTGTCACCATCATGCCTTGTCAGTTTCTTGGTATTGATCAACAATGTTTAACTTCTGCACCTGCTCTGCAAACTGCAGCTCTGCATTACATGCATTTCACACAGATTGAGGCATTTCTCAAAATGAAGATCAATTTCAGTGACGTAAGAGTTAGGTGACCGTATGTGGTTTAAAGTCTGTGCTGACTTTTTTAAAATGCAGTTGCAACGCTTGTGGCCTGTATAGCAGTGTGCTTTTTAATGAGTTCTAATTTTGTGTCTTTTTAGCTGTAACTTTGTACCTTCTTAGCAATYATCAACTGCTTGTGTGATAAATGTGGAAGTCAGAGCAAAACAATTCATTGTGTGGAAGATGAACTCAAAAACACAGTTGAAACKGCATCGCTGTTATCTTTTTGAAACTTCTGATGTCTGAATAAAATCCACGTGTGTTGTGTGGATGCATTTGCTGCATGCTAACATCTGCTTTTCTAAAGAGAACAATACATTTTGACAGTATTTGTGTCCAAATACACTCATACATTTATTAGTATAGCTAAGATTTAAAAAGAAATGTCTGCCTTTGGTGAATTATTTTGAAAAAAACAGATGTTGTACTTGTTCCTTTTCCTGTTGGTGCGACGTGATCTTTTTAGATYAGCTCCAGCATCCAGCAAAAATAGGATCTGGTCTAGTTTTGGAGGATCAMYRTCCACYCACCACCACCCTGTGCCGCYGTGCGGARCCAGTGTAAATGCAGAGTGCAACCACATGTAGYGTAAAGTAGGGGTTACATACAAATGCTATCTCCTCACCCACCAATGAGATTACTTTCCATGTTTCTAGAGCAAGTTTATACCACCAGATACTGGCACACTCAGGAACCCTTCTTTGCTTGCTGCCCAGGTTGCACCACACACAACCTCGATATGCACATTTGAGAAATCCTTGAATCTCCTGTGGTAGCCATTCGGAGCTAYTTAAACATTTGCTTACGTCATTATTAACTTGGGAGTGCCAAGGCAGTCAACCAATTGGGGGTCGATACCAGTGTTACTGTTAAATGGGTGCCATTGGGGCGGCTGTGACTGAGAGGTTAGGGGGTCGTCCTCCAATGCAAGAGATGGCGTTTTGATTCCCTGCTATTCAGTCACATGTCCAAGTGTCCCTGGGCAGGACAATGAACCCCCACTGCMTCTGATGTGTGTCCCATCAGTGCATGGATGTGATTTAATCACTGATTAGTTTCCGTAGAATGATCTTCATTAATTTTTTGGAGATTTTATAGCCTAACCCTGACCATTTAATCTAAAATTAACCTCACATGTACCGGACTTTGGTCCCCACAAGGCGAGAAGGGGGTCTCTACAGAACATGTTGCTCTGTGGGCAAACAGCCCAAATCGTCATTGGCAGAGCTCTTGATGTGGGCGGAGATGCCCCAAGAGACGTGATTGGTCGGATTGACAGTGGTGTTTGAGGAGGCTGGAGGCAGCGGGGAGTTGCTTGATCGAGTCAGGCAGGAAGCAACATGTTTTTTTAAGTTTAATTTTAGTCATAACTTGAGAAAGGAAGATGCTGGCTGCACGAAATTTGAAAGTCGTACATGTGAAAGGATGTGTAACAACATGGCTCGGTTAAAACACCCCTAACCAGCCTGTAAAAAGATAGATAAAAATCAAAATCGCTGAATTTCCTCATATCCTGTTCAAATACAGGACGAGACGAACTATGAGGAAAAATCAAGTTTTGCCTCCCGATTGTGCAATCGTTTCAACCCTGCTATGTCTCCACTTGGATTGCGCAATCCCTCCTGCATGTTATGTAGTGAGAGCAGAAAATGTCTTTACAGTATATGTCGCCAGTAAAATGTTTCTGAAATTTTTTTAATATACACCTGACATTCCCCAGTTTAGCTGATGTTTATTCTAAAAATATTTGTGTAATGTGTTCTGTGAGCTGAAACGGCTSAGAAAAGACATGGAGGCAAAACTTTTTTTTTGGCTCAAGGAACGGCAGGGGGCGCTCATGAGCTCAGAGAACGCATGAGCTGCAGCAGAGGTTAGCTGCAGATTAAGAAAAAAAGTTACAGTTAGCAAGCCAAGTGCAGTGTTTAAGGTACCTGTTTTGTAAAGTTTAAGTTTGTAAAGTTAAAAAAGTAAAGTACAGCAGGGATCCATTTTTTCTCTGTTTTAAACCTGACTTTTAGAATGGAGGATTAAATATTTTAAAGCTTAAACTATTTTCTAAACTGGACTTGGAAGCAGCAGGTGAATAAGAGCCACACCACAGCTGAGACTAAAGCTCTTCTGGAACAGTTGGACAGTGTGTGGAGGTCCTGAGAGAAACTTTTTCACCCTGACATTTTTCAACATGTGACAGTATCTGGACTCGGGATATTTTCAGCAGTGTATGGACTTAAGTAATAAGTAAAGGTAGGACACAATGACTTTGTTTTAATGAAATGTGCATCAAATGATCTGCAGTTTGTGTAAAGAACACTGATATGAGATATGATACATAACTCATTAACTTCTGCCAGTCATATGATGAAAAGTTGTTCTGTAGGTTCATGTATTTGTAAATCTGATTCTGATGAACTGAGTGYCTCACCATCCATGAAYCTCACCGCACATCACTGTGGGATTTCAKSACAATGGTCTGTGTGAGGCCTGTGGCATTGAATTAGAAACCTCTTTGCACTTCTTAGACCACTGCCTGGCTCTGAGCAGTCAAAGGAAAAGAATTCTTGGGGACCCCTTTACGGATCTGAGAAGCTCAGAACATTGTTTCTAACCTCGTGTCCTTCATCTGAGGGTCATGAAGGTTTTGGGAGAGCAATGGGCCCATTTATGAGGTCCGCATTCAAATGGGTTCTTTTTCCATCCCCACTCACCATTACCATAAACGCTTGCTGAGACAATGCACCGCCTATTTACGCAAAGCTCCTCCCTGAAATTCAATCTGCGCCAAGTTCCTGCCCTCAGAGCCCCCCTCCCCCGAAGCATTGGCTGTGTCCAAAACGACAGGCCGGGTCCTCCGGAGGACCCAGACTCCCCGGTCGCGGCGGGCCGGGTCCTTGGTAGACCGGGAAGAAGTGTCTGTGAACTTGGACGGTCTACCCT
>NW_013952635.1:829941-832024 GCF_001266775.1 Austrofundulus limnaeus
CGGGTCCTCCGAAGGACGTATTTGTCGGCCGCATCAGAGGAGTCTTCGGTTTTGGACGTCCTTTGTCGCGGCGCTGTGACGTATGCGGCCGACAAATTCAGCCTTCGGAGGACCCGGCCTGCCGTTTTGGACACAGCCATTGTTGTGAAGACGTGCTGAATTGGGGCCGTCTGAAACCAAAGGCGGTTCTTAAAGAGACAGAGGACAATTTCAAGGTATTTAGATTTTTGATGTATACTGCATTTTCTTAAAAACTGAAGGTACCATGKTTACTTGATTGTGGCAAAGAATTGAACTATGTGCCTTGAAAATGTATAATGCCCCTGATTTTAATCTGATTTTTGGTCAGATAATTGCTTATAGCCTGACTAAATTTAGCASATTTTGGGCAAAATTTTGATCTGAAAATCATTAACACCTGCACTGAAGGCTAACAGATTTTGCAAGGTTTCAGAAGCATAAGAACATGTGCAGCAATTATTTTTAAAAACTGGATATAATTCTGTTTTTTCTTCTTTTTTTCCATTAAGATTCCTATGATTTGGAACTTTGGTATGAACAGTGGCAGGTGATATGCATTCCTTCAAGCAAGACTAGGTCTTTAATCTGTGATAAATTCGTTCCTTTTTTAGCAGCCATTTTTTGCAAGAAACTAATYCAGCAAAATCAAAATCACTTTTTGCATCTTTAAAGAGTAACAGTGCCCTTAATTGTTTTTCAAACACTGCTCTCACTCACACCTTAGTCTTCTAATGAGCTCTGTGAGTGTCTGGGCCCTGGCAAGGAGTGCTTTGTTCTCCTGCAGTTGTAGCCCTGCTGTCCAGACAGCAGCTGACTTGAGTAATCAAGTGTGAAGGTTGAAAGGAGCAAACAGCTATTAACCTCCCAAACRCAGGCCATCATCACCGTCTGCAGAGGACAGACGGCATGGTGTGTGTGTGTGCATGGAAGTAAATGCCATGGCATAGTGGAGAATCATGCATGTCTTTTATAGCTGTCGGATGAATAGAGTGGATCATGTGTGTCTGTTMGTGCCTGTCAGCAGACAGGAATKTTGGTTGCCTGTTTTGTGTGTACAYGAACTTCGATTTGAGTGTGTGCAGTGGTGCTTGGACCATGGACGTTTGAGGCATTGACCACAGTCTAGTAAATAGTAATTGCTGTGTGTCAGTGTGTACTTTTGGGATTTGCACATATGTACTCTGGCACCCGTTTTCTATTTGTTCTGATTTCCAGGCAGRAGCAGGCCATGTAACCCACTCTGTCAGCCTATCCAGTGTGATCTCGAAACACATTATTCCCATATGGCGATGCAACATGGCTGGGTTTGGCGTGCCTGGGCCTGTGACGGCCTGTTTGACATGCCACTGTGTCATCATGTGTGATGCCATGCTGAACCAACCCATCTGCTCCAGGCCAAGCTGGCAACAGTGGGAGCTCATAGGAGGCAAGCAGGAGGGGAAAAAATTGGGCTTTTGGACATGGGGCTTGGCAAGGCCTGACATCCAAAAATCTCCTGAACTGCTGTCCTTAAAAGGCCTCAGACAAACAAAAGGATGACAAATTGTAAGGGCAAATTCATTTTCAGTGGGGAGAAAAGCAGAGTAAGCTTCTTTTTCTCAATAAACCACATAGAATTTGGCATGTCTAGTCAGGGGCGTGGGGAGARAAGGTGGCCCAGGAGTTCCTGCCAGTTCGCCCCTTCCTCTAGTTAAATACAGAAGTTAATTATCACCCGCTGCCAAAATATAGTAATATATTTACCTGTGTCTGTCTTTGGATATTTTTCTGTACAGTAAAATACAGTGGATATACAAAGTCTACACACCCCTGGCAAATTCTAAGTTTTTGCAGAGTAAAAATATGAGACAAAGATAAATTATTTCAGAACTTTTTACACCTTTTACTGTAAGCTAAAATCTGTCCAAATCCAAATCAGGGGTTGCAAAAGTGTGCACACCCTTAAACTAATATTTTGTTTAAACACCTCTACGTCGAGAGGAGCCAGTTGAGGTGGCTCGGGCATCTGGTTAGGATGCCTCCTGGACGCCTCCCTGGTGAGGTGTTTCAGGCATGTATACAA
>NW_013952635.1:835317-837197 GCF_001266775.1 Austrofundulus limnaeus
TACGCCATTTCCGCCTTTTGGCCGTACGTTCACTTTTAGTATGGTTTCCACGCAATCCTTTATAAATGAGACCCCAGATCTGTCAGATTGCCAGGACATCTCCTGTGCTCAACCATCCTCAGATCCCACTTTTTTAATGGGATTCAGTTCTGGACTGTGGCTGGGCCATTCCACAAATTTAATCTTCTTGTGAATCCATTGTTTTGTTGGTTTGGATGTATGTTTTGGGTTGTTGTTCTGAAAGACAAAGTTTTTCTTCAGCTTCAGCTTTATAGCAGAAGCCTGAGGGTTTTGTGCCAAGATTGATTGGTATTTTGAACTGTTTTGGGGTGTCCCGATGCAACTTTTTCTCTTTTGATACGTTACCATTATTGCTGCCTTGAGTATTGGCTGATACTGATATTGACCTGATACAATATTAAAGCAAACCATACATACTTTTATTACTTTTTTGTAGTGTGGTATCTTAAAAAATCTTGATCAAGTCAAACAGTAAACAATGGTCAACAACAGTATGAGGAGGACTTATCCAATTATTTTTAACCAATGAGTTACATTTTTTACTTAAACATAATATTGAACAATTAAGTRAAATAAAAAGTATAGAAAACCCTGACTATTTACCACATTAAATCCATTAAAAACAAATTATACTTTTAAAGTGTAAAATAACTATTCAAGGTCACCTAAGTTATTAATGCTGGACTCAAGCGCTGCTGGATAGAAATCATGAGCATGTTTGTTCCCCATTTGATTTCATTATTCTGTGTAAAATTGTATGTAAAATTAGCACTTCCATTTAAATTGCAAATCCAAATATAATATCAGGTTCTAAGATAACAAAATTACATGAATACAGAGATGGGGGTGGGAATACATTTGAAACCCATTGTATTTTAGAGTCAAAGAAATAAATGTAATAGCATATCAACATGCTGGAATTTAAGGAGAATACTCATGACAGGAAAAAACTTCAACATTTTCTTTCCTTTAAAGCTGCAAAAAATATGCCTCATCTGCACATAAAAATGTTATGTGGTTACCGATGCAACTTCATTATCCAACATCTTCAGACCCAGATAAATCTTTTTTCAGTCCAATGATGTCTTTGATCTTGTGTGCAATTTTAAAGTAGGAATGTAGCGATTATTTTCACTACCTTTACAGCATACATATTTAATAAGTGTATGCTTTTTTCAGCTGTTAAGTAAGGAGCTCATTTCTCAAGTGTATCCATGTCTTAGTCAAGACAAGATCAAATTCAGGCGAGATAATCAAGCAGACAAACTGCTGCTGCACATCAGAGAAAGCTGACGTGGGATGTAAAAAATAAGATTCAAATAAGATTCAGATTCCTGCTGAAGTGTTCAGTTTAAAATGTTAAATTATGTTTAAACAACCCCCCATAACACTAAATATATCAGTTGTTCACTATTGTCTAAGACAGCGGCTCCCAACCTGTTTTCCTCAAACCCACCCACCCCCATACTCCCCAAGTTTATTGCTTGTTTAGGTCATTGCAAATTTGAATTTACTGGTGTTTTAGGTCAGTGGTTCATACAGTATATCCCAAAAGCCCCCCACCCCACACACACCCCACACACACACATCCTTGCACTTGCATCAAACTAAGGACTTTGTATTGACTTCCATTCATTTTTTTTCATAATTTTATATCCTGACCCTGACCATTTACACTAAAGTTAACCTCACTGGTACCTGACCCTAAAACTAACCTAATCTCAATTCACACCTTGGTCCTAAACCTAATCCCCACACCCCAAATCAGCCTTCAAAGTTGTGGGGCCCAGGCTTTGGGCCACACAAGGAGCACCCGGTCCCCACAAGGCTGCATTTTCCTCAAATCTGGGCCCCACAAT
>NW_013952635.1:838015-841638 GCF_001266775.1 Austrofundulus limnaeus
GAATTACTGAAATAAATCTACCTTTTCATGATATTCTAATTTTATGACCAGCACCTGTAATGGCAGTTTATCAAGAGATACAGAACAGGACATGTCAAGGTAATTTGCAGTTAGGTTGTCAAGATATTCTTCCACCACAACTTCCATTCATTTTTTCGTAATTTTATATCCTAACCCTGACCATTTACACTAAAGTTAACCTCACAGGTACCTACCTGACCCTAAAACTAACCTAAACTCAATTCACACCTTGGTCCTAAATCTAATCCCCACACCCCAAATCAGCCTTAAAAGTTGTGGGGCCCAGGCTTTGGGCCACACAAGGAGCACACGGTCCCCACATGGCTGCATTTTCCTCAAATCTGGGCCCCACAATGTAGGAAAAACAAGGCCACACTCCCTCTCATTCAATCACYACTTCCCACCTCTACCAAAACATGTTCAATTTTTGTCTCTTTCATAAAATAAAAGAATAAAGCTAATGGTTACAAACTTGGGAACCACTGGTCTTTTTGCTGTAAACTACAATAATTTTAACATCAGTAAAAACAAAAAAAGTTTCAGGTCACAAAGAATTGTTTAATGAATTTATTTTTATCTCCAAGAATTATTCTTCAGTTTCACAATGATACAGGCTGCATCTGAAGCTGACCCACAGCTGGCACACATGTTTTTTCCTCTTTTTTCTCTGGAAATGTTGATAAACACAAATACTTGATGTAGAAAATATCTGAATAAACTGACCTATCTGACAATGTGACTATTTTGTTTATGATGCTCAGTCGTTACATTGTCTGTCATTAGCGAGTCTACATCATAATTTCTGAATTTATATGCAGTCTAACTAGTCAACAATCCAATAAAGTCCATATTTACATGTTTAAGATCAGTAAATAATATATTTCACAACAGATAAAATCAATTTTAAATAAGGTTAAACATGAAAATTGAAGCTGTTTAATGTTAGCATCCAGGTTTTACAATTAAAATAATTAATTTTGGTTATGCATAGTATTTAGCTGTGAAACATAACTCTTTTACCTCTTGTAAACATGCTGTAACAATTTCTGCAGATTATAGCAAAATATTTGTACCATTTGTACATTTATGAAGTGTTTGTTTGCACCGCGCTACGTTCTGCTCATTGATTTCAATGGTTAGCATTAGCATTAGCTTAATGCATTAAAATCTCCCTTGCGAAGCACGCCCAGGTCATGTGACACCCAATCCAGTAATATATATCAATGTGTATTACACTAACCCTGGAGCACAGAAAGCTAAGAAGAGAGTTTTCTCGGGAGCATAGAACATTTTTGACAAGCAGCTTAAAGGTAAAGGCAATACAATTGTCTGCAAGCAGCTTGATGTTGCTGGGACTACAGTGGCACATATTATTTAGAGGTTTAAGGTCCAAGAGCTGTAAGCAGCCTAGCTGCAGGAGGAAAACTGATGACWAATTGAAGAGATGGATAACACGAATGGGAACCAAAGAGCCCAAAACAACCTTCAAATAGATTAGAGGTGAACACTAAGGTCAAGGTACATCAGTTTCAGATGGCAAAGTGGACTTAATGGAAGAAAACCAAGGATGAAATCAAATCATTAAAATAAATACATAAATGACACTGAAATTTGACAAAATCCATGTTAAGCTTCTAGGAAAAAGGCTTTTTGACATTTAAAACAAAACTGGAGCTTTTTTTCAAAAAGTCACATCAGCTCTATGTTCATACACCCAAAAAACATACAAAGAAAAGAACACTGTACCCACAGTAAAACATGAAAGACGTTTGGCCATAATTTGGACTGTTTTGATGCAGTTGGCACAGGGCGTATTCAATCTTTGAACAATGAAATTTCAAGACTATCAAAACCTTCTGCTCAATGTGAGAAAGCTTGGTTGCAGGTCTTTTAAGGCCTCAAACAGGATCCAATACATACAACTAAAAATATCCAAGAATGGCCAACAACAAAGCATTGGACGAATCTAAAGTGACTGCGTGTGCCCTGATCTAAAGCCTGTTAAGCATTTGTAGAAGGAGCTGAAACATGCTGTCTGAAAAAGGCACCCTTCAAACCTGAAATAGCTTGAGGAATTTGCTAACGAGTAGTGGACTAAAATACCTGTCAGCAGGTGAAGTAAAATGGACTTGCATGAATTGCTTGACTGYAGTGATTGCCTCAAAATGTTGTGCAACAAATTATAAAGTTAAGGGTAGCATCATTTTGTCAAGGTCAKTTGTATTAGTTGTATTTTCATAACAACTCTGTTGAACCAAAGCTCTGTAACACAATGTCTGTAACACTGTGGAAGTAAAGTTGTAACACGGTACTTAAGGATGATTTTTATCTACCTCTGTTTGGTGCATTTCAAATTAAGTGTTCAATACAGCAGCTCTGATTAATTATTGGTTCAGAATTTTAAATGGTTTCACATTGACTTACGTTTTTTTTTTATTCACAGAAGCCCTGTGTGTGTCTGTTTGAATATATGCAAAAYCATGTTTAATCTTTAGTTTGGAAGGCATAATCAGTGTGTGTTTCGAAGCACTTCAGGGGTCCCCCTTTATGGTGCAGCAATGAGCTGTGCTGTATTTATAGGATTTGTTCATATGGGTGGGAGGAGAGCATTCAACTGTTTGAACGTGGGAGACAACRTGCTCAGAGGTTGTGTTTCTTTAAGAAAGAYGGGGAAAAGAAAATCAATAGCAAGTCAAGCAGATTTAGAACAGATGCAGTTCAGAGTGTTGTTTGGAAGCAGAGACACCTGGGACACAGCACCTGTGTGTGTTTGTAGACAGTGTCTGTAGCACAAAGTAGTCATGTGATGACAAAGAGAACCATTTGAAACAGGAAAATGTTGCTGAAGAGCCAAAGGAGGGAAAAAAAACTGAAAAGTGTGTGCATGTTTGTGTGTCATTACTTCATTAGCGACACTAAGGACTCATGCCAGGAGCACAGATGGCAAAGAAGACAGGGGGTATGGAGTTGGCATAAAAACTGCAAAGACACTCATAGATCAGCACACTTAATGCACAAAATTTTAAAAAATCTGTAAAACCAAGAAATAAAATATTTAAACTCAATATGTTTACTTAACTAATGCCATCTAAAGTGCAGGAGGAGCATATTTTCATAATCATGTATGCAGTAGAAATTACTTACATTGATAACAAACACACATCCCCTCCTCTACACAGTCAACACCCCAACACACGTAAAGGGGTGTTTCTACACTACACCGGTTTCTTGGCTGGGAATATATCTGTGCTGACGCTGCATCATCTCTCATCACGTACCCCCCACCCCCCTGTTGTTACACTCATTTTCTACCCTCTCGCTGTCGGTAGTGATATAACCTTAGACCTAATTTGGAATTTCAACAGAACCTCTTTTTATCGTTMACGTTCGCAAGCTCACACCGACACACAATCAGACCCACCACAGAGTCATTTGGAGCACCGGTGCATTCTCAGTATGAGCAGACACGACATCACAAATGCGCGTGGGAGGTTTATTGTGAACAAAGTAGACTTTTCTGCTCTTCAAGGTGGAATAAAGAAGTAAGCTCTCACTTATGCACACACACACACACACACACACACACACACACACACACACAC
>NW_013952635.1:843579-847913 GCF_001266775.1 Austrofundulus limnaeus
GTATTTATAAAAATGTTAAAATTTAGTAAAAAAAAAAAAGGTTGAAATACTTTTACAAGAATAACAATCAAAGCAAGGATGTTAAAGGGAACATAACTGCAAACTATTAATTACACAAAGAGACTTTAATCACMACAGGGATTCCAGTTGTATTATTCTTATCTCTTTTAAAGCAATGGTAAACTGATATATCTACCATGAATGATACCGAAACCAGGTTTCTGTTCACGAGAGAGAGCCTATATTTAGATTCTGCTGAAGCACAGTTATCTCGTCTTTTGGGAAATATACTCTGTGTATTTAGATGACAAGAGATCCCCTTTGATTTAATCTCAAAGAGCTCAAGCATGATTAACAGTTCAGAAATATAAATATAATTTTCGGTTTCATGCATCTTGACTTTCAGGTCAAGTTATGTGTTGTTTAACACTTCCCGTTTTAAGCATTTCATTTGAGTCAATTCCATTTAGCAAAGAAGCACCAATGTTTACAATTAAATCTGACAAGTGATAAGGTCCAGTGGAGACTGACCCTAGTGATCTGTGGCCTATATATCATGGCAAGTACTAGGATTTTGTTGCTCTGCCTTGTTCAGGCTTAGGGCAGGTGGATACAGTGATGCAGGACAGTACACACCAAATGAATGTCACAAAAATGTCAAGCCTCACTTTTTAGTCAACCTTTGGTCTCGTTGAAAAATCTATTTCTGTTACCTGATATCCACAATCCTCTTCATTCCTGTCCGCCACCCCTCACATCTTTTGGCCTGCCTTTCTCTTGACCCTTSGTTTCAGATCAGTAGGTCATGAAAATGTTCTCTTCCTACACGGTTTGTATCACAGAGCTAAGCTCGTAATCATTACTGTGATACTTAAAAGATGTCAGGTTATGACAAACCTTGTAAAATGGAACATGATTTGGATGTAAGGAGGGTTCTACAGTATCATCATTGAATTTCTCCAGGCTTGTCTGTTAAAGTAAGATATTGGCAAAGTCAGGGGAAAGTATTTCCTTAATAAACAGTATATTTGTTCAGAATGCTGATTAGAAATTTACAATTGCTGTAATATTTTTTTAAATGCACAGTACCCTAAACTATCTTTGCAACACATTTTTACTCCTATGTCATTTTTGATAGATGATCCATCCCACGGCTGATTCTTCCCCATTGCGTGTTAGAGCACATGGAAATGTAAGCTTCTAGCATGCTCAGATTCAGGGGCTYTGAAAGAACTTGAACCGTGCAATTACCCAGACCTAAACAATYTTGGTGTTCTACCTACATATCCTTGATTGTTTTTCTTTCGGCTGCTTTTTTGCATGGGTTGTTACAGTGGGTGAACTCACTGGATGGATTTCCTGATGCAACCTGGGCATATAAAGAAACATAAAACCTCAGTGTTACAAAACAGCACACCTGACAAATATTGGGTTTTGGTGAYGACTACTTCTGCAGGGGATTGCCTGGATTGCCTTATGGCAGACTAAAGTCCTGTTTTTTTTTTCCTGTTTGTTTTCAAAACATGTTCATAGCTTACTTTTACTTTACTTTTATATAGGCAGGTAATCTCATTGTGGCGTTTAGTCTCGTTTACAAGAGAGGGCACCATGACACAAAAAATCATAAAACATCATGTTTACATTTACGGGAAAGCAGAGTTAAACAAAATTAGAACAAAAGCAGGTTTAAAAGTTGGTCCCCCCCCCCCTTTTTTTATTTAAGATGTGTTTAAAATGTCCCAGATCAAACTGGACAGTTTCAGTTCTTGCTGCAGTGGATTCCAAGAAGATGGTGCAGAATAGGTCTTTTTTTTAGGTTCTGTGCAAACTGACAGGACAGTGATGGAAATACAATCTTGAGAGCATAAGCTATACTGTCTTTGTGACATTTTGGAATGTAGATAGGCAGGCAGCAGGCAGATGATAGCTTTTAAACAAAAGTATACCAATGTAAAAGTCTACAGGTAGATAATGATGGCCAGTTACCAGACAGGAAGAGAATAGTGGTGTGTGAGAGGTTTACATTTTGTTATGAATCACAATGCTCCATGATAATCAACGTCCAACATATGCAAAGACCTGATCGGGGCATTCATGTAAATAACATCACCATAGTCCGGAAGTGGTAGGAAGGTTGCAAACACAAGGTGTTTACGAACGACAAGAGGGGATCATGACATACTGTAATTCAAAAAAATAATTCTAGTTTAAGCTTCAGTTGTCTTACAATGCGGTCAATGTGACATTTGAAGGAGAGCATTGGATCAATGGCAATAACAAGATATTTATAAGTCCCTACAAACTCTTTACCTGAGCCAGTAAGAGACCATTTATGTGGTAAAGTTTGTGGTATTTTTTTTCTTTTTGCTTGCAGACAGCGCGGTCTTTGTTTTGACAGCATTATGAAGAAGTTCATTGAGAATGCATAGAGAATAGCTATTTAGCTATGTATCGTAATACCAAAAAATAAACTCAGAAATGAGAACAAGTTCAGGAAGCTTGCTGAATTCATTGCTCGGCCTTGGTTTAAAATTTTTCTTGCGACCTGTGTTGTACATTATGTGCACACAAAGCTGATGGACATGTTGGGCGTGTGGCACCTCTAATAAATGTGAAATGGACTAGGAAATATATCTCATTTTTGCTAGACTGGGTATTTATCTAGTCTGCTTCCACCGAGTTCTGAGAGTTACCACCTAATCTGTGGGGTCGGAGAAATATCCGAATGCAAGAGCCATTTCCTCAAAGTGAGAGCCAACAAACAATTTTCATCTTTTATTAACTTGATTGTCATGTTAGAAATGTTTCTACCATTAGCCCACAGCAAACAGATGATCAGCCTCCCACTTTCAAGTTGTTTTGATTAGTGTTTGAAAAAAAATAATTATACAACTGCGCTTGAGTGCTCACTGCTGCAGCCATGCCGTCTGAATAGAGACTGATGGCAACAACCTGCAGTCATTGGCTGACAGCTTGTGTTCCATTGATCCAATTGCATTAATCAAGCTGTTTACAAAAGGAGCGCAGCAGCCAATGACGGATGACTGCTTGTAATTATGCAAGTGCCTGCAAAGATCACACTTCTTACTTATGGTGTGCTGACACAGTCAATCAAAAATAATTGACAGCATTCACAATTTGTACAGTGAACCTAAAACATTGACATTTCTTCGGCTGGTACTTTTAGAGTGTGTAAAGCAAAAGGGAACTAGAAGGGTGGGACTGGAATTAAAACTGAAGAGGAGATGAGAAGATAGGACGTTTTTGTTAAGCTGATTACAGCTCTCTGACCTGCTGATGCTTGCTCCAAATAGAGAGGGCATAAGTGGCAGGAGGAAAATTAATTGCAATTTAATAATTGCTAAATCTTAAAAGAGAAAAATACTCTGAGTCGGAAATGATTAATTCACTCTACCAGGATTACCGTCTTAGTGGTTCATTTGGCCTCAGATTGCACCATTTCACTTTTCCTGTTTGCACTATCATCTGAACTTTAAAGCTTTGTGAAAAGCAAAACGGCACTGAGTGCGWTGTCAGTGTGTGGTTTTGTATGGTGCAGTATGAGGGCCAAAATTAAGGCTATTGCACAACCTGCGGTTGCAACATCCTTGTGGCAGGAGGCTTTATGTATTCCTAAACCAGCTACTGTATTGTTCTGATAGGCTGGCACTGGTAACTGAGAGGCTGGCACTGGCAAATGAGAAGGAGACTATACATTTGCTTTAGCATCAGAGAGGCTAGCGACTAGCATGGATAAGCTGACGTTAGCATTGGAGAGGCTAGTGACTAGTATGCCTAGGCTACTCACCTGCTTTATTAGACAGAAACTTTTTTGTCTAAAGAAAATTTTCTCTGTAAACTAGTTTTTTTAAATAATTTGGCTAAAGAGAAAAAAACACAGCCGTCAGCCAATATACAAGGGTAAACGCAACTGCTAATTCAGGTGGTAACTAAAGCTGTCTGATTCACAGTAAAATATTTTATGTTTATTATTTATGCTTAGCGTCACGTTGAACAGTAAATTCTAAGGAACACCTGTCAGTGCATGCTGCTTATAGGTTTTGTATGTCAACGATTTTTGTTGAGAAAGTTTTCTTTATTCGTGCCTAAGAAAGTAAGTGAGCAGCCTAGACATGCTTGCAACCCTCTCCAGCACTAATAATCAGATGCCTGAACCACCTCAGCTGACTTTTTTTGATGTGGAGGGCCAGTGGTTTTCCCAAATACAGTTCCTTTATCAAGTCCGATGACTCCAAAGCACTTTACACTACAACCCGTCACTCAACCATTTATACACACATTCACACACAGGTGGTAAACTATGTATACCCGCC
>NW_013952635.1:848913-853586 GCF_001266775.1 Austrofundulus limnaeus
TTGAAGCGCCTCCACCATAGACTTTGCATGTAAACCTGCTGCTCCTGACGCTGAAATCGCGTTTGGTGTGAACGCACCATTACTCTGTGGCGCTCAAGAGGAAGAGTAGCCAAATGGCTGGCTCACTGCTGCCAACTAGTGGTCAGAGGCTGAACTACAACATAAAAATGAACGGCTGGCAGGAAAGTTGACATGTTAAACCTTAATAAAAAAAATCGAGACAGGGCTTTAGAATATTAATACAGTATCGGGAAATGAAATRTCGCAATATTTCAGTGTATTGATATTTTCTTACACCCCTCGTAGTGCATTGGGCTGCAACAGTTGGCAAGTGACATTTGTGAATGTCCAAAAATGTCTCAAAATGTTCACAATGTGTTTTTTTTAAGTTTTGAGTCACCACCTTGTCTCCAACAGTCACAATCTAGTTGTATTCTACTTTTAAGGATGTCTATTATAGTTGCTTGTACCTCCAGGGTCGCATGCTTTTGGTCATGAACTATTTCTCATGACCACAAGATGAGAGCTGGAATGTGGGTGGACCAGTAAAGTCATGTTAATTTATTACCACAACAGCCTACAGAAGTGCCTTCATTACATCTGATGAATCCTCAGTTTGTTGGTCCATCTGTTGCTCTATCATGTTCTGGCTTATAAAAAAGATACAAAGAAGCTTACACTCCTTCAATTGAGGTAGAAACTCAATGCCAACTTAGAGAGTGTATTCCACTTTTTTTTTCAAAATAAAAATCCTTACCTCAGGTTTAGAGCTGCTGACTCTATTCCAGCTGCTTCACACTAGACTGAACCTTCCCAGTGATGCTGGAAGGCTATAGCCTGAAAATGGTATCACATCATCTGCAAATAGGAAACTATGAGGTTTTGAAATAAGACACGCTCGTTTTTATGTTACACTTTGAAATCTTGTCAAGAAGCACCACAAACAAGATCAGTGACAAGGGGCAGCCCTGTCCAATCCACACTGAGAACAAGTTTTTGAATAATGCCAACACAGCTCTTGATTTGAATGCAGAGTAAATGGGTCGACTACAAAAGTGGTACACAAATTTTCACAGGAGACACTACAACCTTATTTTGGGTACATGGTTGTACACCTTCTCAAGGTTCCACAATACATACTGTATATGGACTAGACAATAAAATTCCCTCTGCAACTCTTGAGATGTTAAAGATATGATTCATTAKTTCTTGACCTTGATGAAAACTTTTTGCTCCCTAAACACTAGATCTCAGACAAGACGGGACCGTCCGCCAGCCTGAGGTGGGTAGGGTACCCAAAAATTGTACTGAAGTAAGAATAGCACTACTTTAACATTTTTTTTACTTAAGTAAAAAATTGCCATCCAAGAAGTGACTCAATACTAAAAATGTATATGGTAAAAAGGCTACTCAGGTACTGAGTAAACTGATCAAGACATCACTCATTTAACATTTAAAAAAAATCACATCATCAGAAGGACCAAAATATAAAGCTATGTGGAAATTTGGGTATTTTAAAAATTAAAATGATTCATGTAAATGACATAATTGCAAAATAAATTCAGGAAAAATAAACATATTTCAATTAGTTATTTTCAATATAAAATTAATGAGATTAACAAAAACCTCAGGTGTGTGTCTGTATCTGGTGAATTTTTGGTGAAAACGAGCTTGTTCTTCATTCAGTTACTCACAGTGGCTAGAGTATCCAGAAATTTTACACGAGTAAGAGTAGTGATACTTCATAAAAAATTACACAAGTGAAAGTAAAAAGTAAAATGTATTAAAAATACTACTTAAAGTACCTTCCCCCCAAAAAAAATGTTACTCAAGTAAATGTAACTGAGTAAATGTAACTGGTTACTACTCATCTCTGGTCAAAGCAAGACAGAAAATGGAATTTGGGCAAAAAAGTGACGTCAATTAGAGGAACACACTTATGGAATGAATGACCATTTCTAAAACGAAACGTCAGCCAGTCATGTATTCATTCACAAAATAGGTCTTTTTTAACTGTGAACCTTGAAGTGTGTGATGTTTGTATGTTTTGTTGGATTGTTTTTATCGATTGTTGCATTTGTTTGAGCACTTGCTTTATAAACTGTTTTTTGTTTGTTTCTTTTCTAATCAGGACAACAGATGAAATTTAGATGTTGTCCTAATTCCGGTGCATTTGTATTCGTAGAATATTGATTAATGTGCAATGTCCTTTTAAATRAATAAATGAAATGAAATGTATCTGAGGTCAGGTAATTGTTCGAAGCTTTTATCTTCAACACGTTGGAGTAAAWTTTTCCCAGATAGGCTGGACAGTGGGAGTCTCAATATTTAGAGAATACTCTCAGGTTCCTTTTCAAAGAAGACCACCACCCCAAACTATCATTCCACAGGTTTTGTCCCTGACTTCCATAGGACATTGATGGGACACTGATGGGACATTGGCGGTGCATCTACTCATCAACAGCCCTACAATAGCTACTGCCTCCAGCATCTCGGGGCAACATGTGCTCATGTATCACCTCAGGCATATGATTAGGATGTGCCTTGCTTTGATGGTTTTTTTGGACATGTCCCAGTGGGAGGAGACCTTGGGGCAAACCCAGAACTTGCTGGAGGGATTATTTACARGGAGCAACTTGAAATCTCAGAGCTAGACAGTGTTGCTGTAAATAAATGGATGGGTGTTTCTTAATTTCAGAATTGTTTAAAACATAATTTACACATTAAGGATTGATTGAATATGTACCAGCACATGTGTGGAGGTGGCTTCTCAGACATCCAGTAAATAGGTTTACCTTTGAGTCTGGCAATAGGCTTTCCATCCACTCCTATTTGTGCTTTCTCTCATTGTTAGTAAGGGCCAAATGTCTCAGTCGATGTGGGCAGTGTTGGTGGTTTCTCTCCTGAGGCCAGAATGCAGCCCTGCAAAATAAATATTACATAAACCCTGTACTAAGCCATTACCTTTCATTAGTACATTTTTTCTTTTTATTGAGTTGGGCAAAGTTTTACTATGTCACAGTAGCCAGCTAAATGTGCTGCACCTCTTTATTATTATCATTATCATTTAGTTCTGCAGCTCCATTTCCACATTTTTATCTCCTTTTTAACTTCTATGCTTGTTACTTTAGCCCATTTTAGCTCTTTTTGCAGCAACATAATAGCATTTTCCAATTATTTACTTCACGTGCGGTGTGATCAAATGCTTATCAATCCGATTTCACATGGCTGTAAACAAATTATCCATAAAAAACAACTTTGGGAAAAAAGCAACGGACAAACAATACTCCAGTGGATAGTTTGTGTTCTTGCCTAGTGGTACTATCAATTGGTGGGACATGCTCTTTCTCCATGCTGAATAGCTTCACACTATACTGTGAAGGGGACAGTCATATATTGCCAGACTGCATTATATCATCCACTCAAGCAGCTGGTGTAATTCTCTCATGGCTATGGCCAGCTAGTCTGCCAGAAAAAAAACTAGTGACCCTGAAATTGGATTGTGGTTACAAATACTGCACCCATAACAACAAATCATTAGCAGTAAGGATGCCAGTATGTTGTGATGTTATGTCTTTATTTACTGGCTACACAGAGCCAGATCACCACCTACCCTTGTGGATAGTACAGAAGGAGGCTGAATGAATGTGAATGGTCTTCTCCAGCATTCTGTTCATTACTTGCTGCCAAAAGTTGAAAGGCAGGAGATAGTTTTTGCCCTAGTCTGAGGATGTACATTTATGTGTGTTATCAAAATATCTCACGGACCACTGGGTTAATTTGAATGAAACATTCAGAAAGTAATTATTAGATGTCCAYCTAAAACTGATGAAACTTTGGTGGCAACAAAGTTCAAGATGGCCTCTATAGCTAAACAACCTCAGTAAAACCAAACATGTCTATAGCTCAATAAATTTTACAGATTTTAAGCTAAGATTTTGTCTGCTATTTAGTGCAAGGGATCCACTGTCAATATTGATTTCACTAGCACGAGAACATGCGACTGATATTTTGACAAAGTCTCCCTTTTTTAATAGCTAATTACTTTTGTCACCTTAGAGCATTRGTCCTCAATCCTGGTCCTCAAGAGCCACTTCTGGTTTCACACAAAGTCTTTCAGAACCAAAGTAAACAACCTATAGAGCCCTCTAGTGGAATATATGGAGTCAATCCTCATTTCTACCAAAGACGCAATAAATCTTTATCCCATTACCAAAATAAAATAATAAAGTGATTAGTTACGAATTTTGGTAATCCTTTCCCTTACAGACCCCTGATTACCATGTAATTGCCTAACATTTACATGTTAGTAGCAAGTATTTACTATGCAATTACTTGGCAATTACTGTAATTTTCTTTGTAAGAACATATAAAAATACTATGTAATCAAACAAATTTTAGTGGGTAATTAAGATTACAGTTCAATAGTATCTCGATYCCCCACTATTTGCCAGCAAATTACCAACTTTATTTTAGTCACCTAATTAACATATAATTATGAAGTGAATACATAGAAAATTGCTATGTAAATCAAGTAATTTWGTGRTCATTTCAATAAATTTGTGGTGTGATAATACATAAATAACACAACATTTGCCAACAAATTACTAACAAAATTTCCACATCCTACACATAAATATAGTCCCTAATTACTATGTAATTACCAAATAAGT
>NW_013952635.1:854586-871746 GCF_001266775.1 Austrofundulus limnaeus
AAGTTACAAGGACCTTGAGTTTATTGGGTGTTTAGGTCATTGAGACTCTGAGTTTATTGGTTAATTAGATCATTGTGACCTTGAGTTTATTTGTTATTTAGATCATTGTGACCTTGAGTTTATTGGTTATTTAGATCATTGTGACCTTGAGTTTATTGGTTATTTAGATCATTGTGACCTTGAGTTTACAGGATGTTTAGGTCACTGTAAGTGTTTAGGTCAATGGGAACTTCAGTTCCTTGGGTGTTAAAGTTACAAGGACCTTGAGTTTATTGGGTGTTTAGGTCATTGAGACTCTGAGTTTATTGGTTATTTAGATCATTGTGACCTTGAGTTTATTTGTGATTTAGATCATTGTGACCTTGAGTTTATTGGTTATTTAGATCATTGTGACCTTGAGTTTATTGGTTATTTAGATCATTGTGACCTTGAGTTTACTGGTTAATTAGGCCATTGGAACCTTAGATTTATTTGTTGTTTCGGTCATTTGGACTTTGAGTTCAATGGGGGTTCACATCATTTTAACCTTGAGTTTATTGGGTGTTTAGATTGTGGTGGAAAATATTCCACTAAGGCAGAAACATGGTTTGGTCGTCAAATGATTTAATAAGGTTGCATATGCAAGAGTGGCCACCGGACAGAGATGAATCAGCAGCTCAGAGTCAAGTCACCACTGCTCAGACAGGACAGGAAATGCATGTAAATAATTTCTGGGCGTGGTCCGTAAGAACAAATAAGAGCCTCACAAATGGTAGAAAGATATCAAGTGACCAATGAAAGAATTTCAAGTTTACACAGGAAATATGAAATGAGAACAAGGTTGCGGACATCAGAGAATCATCAGAACAGATTATACAAATGTGGCAGTGATCAAAGAGAGATTCAGAACAGAACATGTCATGGTATTGTGAACTTAGCAGTTGGCCAGGATTATATAATACAGTATATTTCCACCACAAGGTCATTGGGACCCTGAGTTTATTGGTTAATTAAATCATTGTGACCTTGAGTTTATTTGTTTTTTAGGTCATTGGGACTTTGATTTTATTGGTTAATTAGGTCATTGAGACCTTGAGTTGATTGTTTGTTTTGGTCAGGGGTTCCCAATTGTTCCCAATTGGGCGGCTGTGGCAGAGTGGTTAGGGGAKTCGTCCTGGAACGAAGGTCAYGGTTCGATCCMCCGTCCAGCTGTCTCAGTTTTTGTKTCCTTGGGCAAGATACWTAACCCCGTTGCCTCTGGATGTGTGTCCCATCAGTGTATGAATGTGAWTGGCACTGATTAGTCTCCATAGTAGATTGTACATGTTAGCTTTGTAGGAGATCTGGTAGAGTGCTGTGTGAATGGGTAAATGAGGACATAGATTKTAGTGTGAAGAGCTTTGAGTATCCTGGTTGGGTAGATAGGCGCTATACAAGTACAGTTCATTTACCATTTCCATGCCTTGACACCCCAAACAACAGTAGCTTGTGGTTGGGACCCCCTTGCAAACYCACGAACAATGTTACAACACATGTAATGAAAAACTTTAGTAATGTTGTTCCTCACCTTATTTCACTATTCAATAAATATTACATGTTTAGCATTAGATTCTTATTAACTAGTATGTTTTACTTACTGTATTCCCACTCAAAAAAACAACTTTGCAACAAACTGTTGACAAGAATAGATCAAAATGAATCAAATCTCTCTCTTAAGCTCTCTTTAATAAAATTTCATTATATTATCATAAATTATATTTTTGAAAACTGATTTGATTTSATGATAATGACTTAAAACATTTATTAGATGAGTTTTTTTTCTTATCTTCCCTCCAGCTTACTGATGTCACCCTAGCATTCCCTGGTGACCCTCACTTTGACAAATATTGGTGTAGTTCATTGGGACCTTTAGTTAATTGGGTGTTTAAGTCATGAGGACCTTGAGTTTATTGTTTGTTTAGGTCATTAGACCCCATCAACCAAGGAACCCAGCTGAGAACGATCAGCAGGCTTGGGTTTGTTGATGTGTTGAACTTAAGATAAGAAAGCAAGTTTGTTGTTTTAATAAAAGTTTGGCATTCAAGTAGATTTGTAAGTTCAAAATGATTCAGTATACAGTTTAAAACCCCCTGAGAGTCTTGTAAGCTTTTACTACTGATTTTTTAATGGTTGTATAATGATGGTGCATGGAGAGTTCAGTATTTTCTGTGGTGGTACTTGTTGTAAAAAGTTTGAAAACTACTGCTCTAGGGGGTTGATTCAGGCYTTGATCAAACTCAAGCACTGGCATTTTTGCAAGGCAYACATTTTCAGCCAATGTTTAAGTTTTCTAATTGGAGAACAAAATGTAATTCRGTTCTAAATGGTCAAATCAAAGCTTAACATTTCTTGGTGTGTTTATTCCACTGACTCATACAAACTGATTGCAGTGTACAAACATTTCATTGATAGTCAAAACCATCTGTCAGCAGCAGCAACAAATCAGGGCAATTTTGAGTCTACTTTGGCAATTAAACTGTTACAACAGGTTTACTTTAGCATTATAGCATTTTAGTGTTAAGTTCATGATAAAAGATTATCTCGTAATTCTGTCACATTGAAAAAGAAAATATGCCCAGAACGGCTAAAAGTTTCATTTTGAAATTGGCATCAAACAAATGCATYGTTTTCAAACTGAAAATGTTTTTCTGAGGTTTGTTGCATCCACAAGCATGTTTGAACAGRTTGTATAATTTCTCCAATAGTTTATTTCAATATTTTATCCATATTCTATCATTCTCAAAACAGTGGGCTTGTGTCCATTCTAATGAATGATGTGTCCTTGTCAAATCTGTATCATACATTTACCTCAGCTAATGTTATAGCAGACATTGTGTAAATGTATTTTAATTTTTTGTTGTCTTATATAATTAGTGTTCTGTAATAGAAGTAGGCAATTATGCTTCTTTTGGCTATAAAACAGAACCAATCAGGCATGCAGACAAGATCCAATCGCAGTCCAACATTTTTCCATGCAGCAGCAGCGGCCTAATTTGCATWTTCAAAATGACACATATTCGACTGACTAATTATTTTACTCACAAATGAAACTAAAGCAAACTCTTGAGTGTTCAATCAACACAGTATAGCTGGGTATTAGCCATCCATATGGTAGTGTGTGAGCTGCCATGTTTAAAACCTCATTTTTGGGACCCTTTTTMGTCTGAGCTGTTCCTGCCTGCAGCAGGAGACTGAGGCATCTCTGTGTTAGCAGGAAGAATTGTAAGGCCTGTTTAGAGCACCTCAGRGGGAGAAGGAGGATGTCTCTCCCCTCCATTCTCTTGTCTAATTGGGCATTCAAACATTTCTTTGTGTTTCCACTGTGACAATACTCCTGCCACAATATCCAGCATTGCCCCAACGCTGTAAACACAAGAGCAACGCAACAGGTCTTGGCTTGTGTAGGTGGAGGGAGTCTCTTGACAAATACATAAACATATACTACAAAATGTGATGACACAATTGTTCTCTCTCACATTTGCACACAAACACACACGCAGGCTCTTATGCGTTATGCTTTTAAAGTGTCACACAGCCATATGCAAAGGCTTTACAAATCAAACACAAGGAACGGCAACAATAAGCCATTTTCCCCAATCTCTTTGCTCTCTTTTAACACCGTTTCAGCCTGCATTTCAAAGAAAGAAAAACCCAATTCTCTAAGCTTTATCTGTGTAATTGTGCAGAGAAAATGGGGGGAAGAAATGGGTTTGCGCTCTCTGTCTCCCTCTTCTTTGTTTTTGGACAGGCAAAAAAAAAATCATCAAGGCATCCCACTTTGTCAGCTAAAGCATGTTGAGGGAACAACACACAGTCCCTGAGGATAGGACTGAGTGGCCTAGTTAGCGAATGCAAGATGTGTTAAACATGCACCATACAGGGAATATGGCTCTGCCTTTTATCTTGACAAGGCTAAAAAAGTGAAAGTAATTACATAGACTTCAATCAAAATTATTTTTCTATATATACAGCACAAAATATATGTGACCCATCACATTGAAACGAGGATTAGGTCTAAAAGTGGGATATGGAGAAATAGGCAAATATAGTGTTTTGATGAAAATGTTTGCAAAAATTGCAATTTGTCAAAACATAATGAATAAATGCGGTATCATTGTATCATTTAAATGAACCGTCTGAAATAAAATCATAAAACAAAATTTTCAAGCATTTTTTGAGCAATAGCAACAAAAAACCTGATTTTGAGGRGAAATGCCTTAAAATTTTGAGATTTTCCCTGTGAGCTAGAAATGTTTTTTTCTTTTCAGCTGGGAAATCTCAATATTCAAATATAATTTGAGGTTTCCTCTTTATAAGGACATTAACAATTCCTCATAAAAATTGCATAAAATTGGGATTCAGACCAAATATTTWTGTATTATTGTAACCAACAAGACAAATTAAGTCAYATATATGGATTTACTTACGATATCAGAATGATCCAGGTATCAAAATGTAGCCTTTAAAACCAGGAATCTGAAAATGTAATTAGGTCATTTTGACCAAATTTGACTTAATCCTCGTTTCTACTGAACTATATGTACAGTATGTAGTAGGAGCAAAATAAGCAGAACATTTGTACTGGGCTGTCATGGAACAGACATTAGGGTCCAGTTCATTTAATCAGATAAAGAAAACGTTAGTTGCAGCTGCTCACATTTATTTGATTTCTGCTAACACACATGACAGAAAGGAATGGAAGACAATACTATTTCAAGCACTCTCAGTCAAAACAAAGCAAGGTCAGTTCAGGCGATAGGAAGGATTTTAAAAACCTGCTTGTTTTAATGTAAAAATGTTTTTATCAGTGATCAACTGCAGCAGTACCAACTAGAAGATGACATGGTGATCAAATATGATCTGACTGTAAATGGCCTGCTTCCTGAAGATCGTAAAAAAAGAGACAAAAACACAAAGCGGGAAGGAAAGATGTTTGGTTACACTTTTATCATCTGCTTCTGGCTTACCACATTAACGGTTGTTTAATTTTTATTTCAGACTATTTATTTACTTTTACCAACCTTAGTAAGATTATATGCGTCTTCTTGATGTAAATCTACAAACCGGTAGTTGTCACTGCCTGTTAAAATAAATGAGGGAATAACCAAGAAACATGATTAGATCCTCAGGAAATTGCCATGTTGGGAACAACAACAACAAAAAAATAAAAGTGGTATCAAGCAGGAAACTGCTGGTTGGCTACTGGCATGGCAAGYGGTTTGTCAGTAGGATGTGGGTCAATGATGGCACTGTTTGTAAGATGGTATGCCACAACTGGCCCAGTTGTGGTTTGATTTATGTGGCCCAAATCTGTCAGTTCCACAACTGACCCAGTTGTGGTTTGGTTGCTGGCCCTTGAATGGACCACGAAAGGGCTGTCATTGTTTTGTGGTATCTGGTCTGAGTGTTGGTGCATTCTGTGGGCCAGACGAAGTTTGCTATGTGGGCTTCTTGTAGATATAAAATACCACAAAAATTCTGGTTTGTGATTACCGTGGAGTCATGGAAATTTATCCTAGTGAGGCCCTGATCTAGTGTGCGCACCAAACATTAAAGTTAAGACAGATTGTTTACACTTGTTKTACATTTTTTGTCTTGTCAGTTTAATTATTGATTTGTTTTATCCAATTTTGGCATTTTCYAGACAGCTGTTTAAAATTTGCTTTATGTTTTCCAGTAGTCTTTAAGAGTCTTTCTGATGGCAAGGGCTTGTTGCCTATTTTTCTTTCATTCTGTGRTCTAATTTATTATAGATATTCACAACTCAATTTAGGTCTTATCCTATAATTTAACACTTCTTCACTTTTCTTTTTGGTTATGGTGGCACTTT
Organism: Austrofundulus limnaeus; assembly: GCF_001266775.1. Taxonomy (NCBI): domain Eukaryota; kingdom Metazoa; phylum Chordata; class Actinopteri; order Cyprinodontiformes; family Rivulidae; genus Austrofundulus; species Austrofundulus limnaeus. The sequence continues at coordinate 860,435 of NW_013952635.1, forward strand.
TGTAACTCAGGAGTGTGTTGTGGTTTATAATTCTGTTRGAAAACAGTTCCTGATGACATTCCAACTGGATACAATAGCACTGTGTGGTGSAGTAAATTGCTGTAGTGTTGTTGAGATTTATTTATTTTTATCAAACTTGCAACTCATACCATTACACAGTCTAACCCTTGGTTTTCAATAATGTCTGTGGACGAAACAAGAAATCTCAAATTTGAACCCAAAGGACCAAAGCACATGGTTCCAGTGGTATAAAGTCTAATCTCTGTGGTTTGAGGCTCATGCAGTTATTTTTGTAAGTGGCCATCCTCAGCAGCGGTGTATCTGCAGCAATTCGCCCATGAAGCTCTGATTTACTCAGTTTTCAAACAGGGTTTTCAAACAGATCCTAATTCCWCTGGAGCATTCATGCAGACTCTAATCTTAGGCAATCTTTCTGAGGCTTGTGTCCCTAATGAATTTATTTTCTGCAGCAGGGTTTAGTCATGGTCTTTTGTTTCTTGTGATGGTTCCCATTTGAAAAGTGGTTTATCATAACATTYAATGCTTATTTCAGTTAGATTTAAAGTTCCTGTTATTTACTGTATTGATTAACTTTCATATATTAGTAATGATGATGTCACTTGTCTTTAAACTGGTACAGTGTCCTTTACATACATGATTATGGTTAATGCAACAAGAGCTAAAGAAGTCATCAYAAGAGTCATCTAAACCTTAAGATTATTCCTGAAATAAAATCTTACTGTCAAGACTATGCAACACTGTATCTACAATATTTAATATAAACCACGTTTTTAATGCCATATTTAGTTTTTCTCGACTTTGTTAAATTTTACTATTATCTTCTTTATATACATTGTCAGTGTTGCACAGAACACGATTCTATGATTTTGATTTGTTTTAAAACACAATAATGCYTCAAAGTGATTATTTTATGCCTGTCCAAACAGACAATTTATTGTGAAAGCTTTTCTTCCTATTTTGACTCCACAGAAAAAGCAAACTAAGCAACGGCACTGAAGATTTACTGTTTTGCTTAAGGATACAGCAGTTTGAGATTTGGTAAACAAAATGATTGCACTTATACACTCTCAGGTAAATTGAACATTAYTTGAACCTGTTGGCCCTGGTGCAGGTTATGTTCAAAATTTGCACTGTTGTGATAAAACAGTTTCCACGGTGCAAACTTATACCACTGAAAAGCACTTTTGTGAGTGTGAAACAACTTATGCCAACCATGTTTGTCTGTTAGCAAAATATTGCATTAACCACTGGATGGATTTTGATTAAACCTTTTGAAAATAGTAATTATATATATTTTACAATCAATTAAGTTTCGGAGTAACTGAATTCTAAGACGGCCTTCACAACTTCAGTTAATTTTACAAAGTTAATACTGTAAGAGTTCAGTATTACACTCTTATAACAAGTTATAAAGATATGTTATTTAGCAAGGGATCTCTTTTATTTTATGTAAACAATCCTCCAGTGCAAAAATGAATGGACACAAAAAGTGACTCTCAGTCAGTGAATGTTGATTTGATCCATAAATAGATGTGATTGTTTATTTTACAAATCATACAGAATCATTAAAGTACACTTAATTTTGAACAATTAATTTCCTATAAAAGTTTTGAGACCAACAATAACAAAGCTTTTAGCTTCTTAATTGTCAACCACAGACACTTTAAATAGAAACACAAACATCAGCTTAGATGTTTAATACCAGACAATTTGAGGCAATTAACTCAGGTTGAAAAGGAAGATTTTAAGACAAAGGAGGAAAGTAAGGTGTTAGCTTTTCCTACTTTTAATTTAAATAAATGTGGGGTTTGACCAGATAGGCGAGGCGTTCTACTCAGCGTTCAGCCAGAACAGCCAGCTTTTTACATTTAGATGAGGTCAGTCACCTTCCAGGTATTTCGGAGCTTCTGCTTAGAAAATCCATTTTAGGACCATCAACACAGGGAGACCCTCTTAAGGCGTATTGGTCAGACCCTCTTGTGTCCGCGTCAAGCCGTAGAAAAGAAGGCAAAGCCAAACTGGACACAGACTTCACGATAAAACTTCTGGCAGGAAAGTTTTAAAGTTGGATAAACCAGGCTTGTTTATCCAGGCTTTGAGGTTTCCTCGTTGGCGAGAAGAGGTAAACCTGACACAGCTCAGCTCTTGATTCCTTGGAGAATTGAGCTGTCAGTGTGGCAGACGGGCGGTCCGTCACTTTCTGCCGTACGGGCGGAAACTGTTAGTTACTAAAAGCTTAGAGAATCTAAGTTCCGCCCTCTTGAGGTTCAGATTAGAAAAGTGGTTATYAAGGAAARGGTTAGTCAGAGACTTGCCGTCGCCTCCTGAAACTAAACAAGATTATTGTTTCTGTGTGGTTCAGGAACAAAACATTTCATGACCCATTTAATTATCTGATGAGAACTTCTTTAAAAACATAACTGAAAGAATGAATTACTTCAAGTTCAAAACATTTGCAAATATGATTCAGACAAGTAAAACATTGATATTTCATCACTTTAAACCATAAAGATTATTTTAGTTAAATAATATTTTTTTCCACAGAAAATCCATACGTAGCTGAAATCATACTGAGGGAGGAAAGAGATCTGTCCTCCTTTCTCCTGTGACTTTGATAAACATTCTCTGATTATCAAAATGGTAATAACTTTCAGTTAAGAGAACACTAAATCAAATAAGATGAAGATTCTTCAGTCTATTATCTGATTAAGAAGGAAGAGAATGTCTCTTTGAAAAGTTAATATAAGGCAACCTGAGGTGGCCTAAATTCAGTTCTGAGTGGAACAGAGTTTCTGTCCCTTTAAAGGCCCAATAAGAGGAATGAGGTCCAAGACAGTTCCCTTGATAATTTCACTGAAGGTGACCCCTACAATACTGTTTGTCTGTTACCATAATATTTCATAAACCACGTGACAKATATTAGTTGAACTCTCAAAACTTTCTAACAGTCAAGACAATTCAAGACACACAAATTTCTACAATTCAGGCAACTTTACATATATTAAGGTTAAATTTGGTGTGGTAGAAGTGCTGTTATTTATCTTGGGATTTCATAACATTCCATGAGATTCCACATAACATTTGCATGGTTGACCAAAATGTTGTTTTTCAGCATAAAATTAYCTTAGTTCAAAACTGCCATCATATCATTTTCTGTGCATGCTGTTTGCATCAATGGCATGAAGCATTCACACTGGMATCTAATGGAAGTTGCATTTAAAATATTAAATTGCTATCCGTTACGGGTATCAGGGCACTTTAAAGGAGTTTGATTACTTGTAGAATTGCTGGTATTGGGCACGATACCAGTATTGGTACACCATTAATGCTGATTTACTATTTTTCTAAAAAAATTAAATGTCCCAACTCTAATACAGATTTAAAGCAATAGTAAAAAAAAAAAACATCTAATGGTGAGATGCAAAGACTTAAACAACTTGCAAATCACTGGAAAATCTCTGCCTAACACCTCCTTGGTGGGTGCTCAAATAARCGTGGAATTCTTGTTATCTGAGCTTCTCTAATGGCCAGTTGGTACTGGCTCATGAAATACAGAATATATTGCTTAAATGCAAAGYGCTCATTTCAATTCTGCTGTGTTTAGGTGGTTTAACAAAGCCATGAAGGCAGGTGACATATTCCTTCCTGTCCAATTCTTTGTAGAGTTGGTACAACGTGGCTTTTCTTAAAGCTATATGTCAGCATCCTTGTTTACTATTTTCCTCCCTTTCTAAAAGTTGCTGTGATTAGTGAAACTAATCAGGCAGATGAGAGGAATAAAGAAAAGGACACAGTGACATTTCCATTTACTTTCAAACACACTCCAAGGCTCTTTTTTGGCGGCGGTGATTATCATCTGTATTCATTCAGGGGAGATAACAACAATCCCAGTGTTTGCCTGAGACTTGTTAGTTCAAATTGTTGTAAGCACAAACAGTGATGCAGGGGTGGAAGGGAGGCTTGGTGTGAAATTCGATGTTATTGGGCAAAGAAAAGGGAAGAAATAAGTGCGTACAGGGTGAATTACAACATGTCAACCGAATTCAATTTCTTCTGGAACATTGATTCACTTTGCACCTGGTGCAGGATTGGAAACGACAGAGGAGGAGGAGAAAATGTAATGAAGATCTGCCAAAGCAGTGCCTGAAACTATTTGCATCATAATAAGTACACAAATCACATGAAGAATAACTGAATTAGCAGCACACACACACACACACACCCACACACACACACACACACACACACACACACACACACACACACNCACACACACACACACACACACACACACACACACACACCATTACATATGCCTGCAAAGCTTTAGGAAGATGAAGACACTGATTTTTTTTATAACTTTGTATTATACAGTAGCTCAAAGATGTTACCATGATTACTGCGTTTTAAGGTTTTATTTTTCCATTGATCATCTGATATCTTTTTTAATGAAAAGTAAACTCAGTGTCAGTGTAGTTCTTGTGATAAAAAACACATTTGAAGTTGCAGAATCCTTTTTATTTCCTTTGATTTGAACCTGCCCGTCCTTTTCTTTCGTCAGTGCTCCATCAAACACTCATAGACTTTATGTGTGTGTGTTCCAGGAGGCAGGTTGGTTTTTGTTTCACTCAGTGTTTTTGCCACAAATTACTTTGTTTTTAGGCAGAACTTCGGTCACTTTCCCACCCCACGTCCTTTCTCCCCATAGATCACCCACATTCATCAGAAAACGGCTTTCTCACTAAAGATGAAGCGAGTTCACGCTTAGCAGTTTGGTTACATGACACAGGATGTTCTTTAGTATTTAAGGCTAAACAAAAGTCTATAAACATATTTGAGTAATTTATTTGTTAAGTTTATTAATAGCTTTATAAGATTATTAGGATTTCTAAAATGATTAACTCATAATACTCAAATGCAAAATCACAATAGTCTTACAGTCTTAAAGTTATACTCAAAATATTTTAATCACTTAAAAAGCTTTCAATACTTTATTAGTAAGATTTTTGTCCTTCATCTTTTAACTAGTGATAACACAAGCAGTACAACGTGCAGTATGGAACAATAATGAATTTCATATGTTTTGAGTGCATAACAGTACCTAACRTTTCCAAGTCAAAGGTCAATGAATATTAACAAAGAGCTTTAACTGAAAGGCCATTGGAATTGAGCTAATGTAACAAGCTAAAAAAACATTTATAGCCTAAAACTATTTCTGAAAAATCTCATCTATGATCTTAAAGGAAAGTTTAACACACATTACTTTAGAGTGAATACGTATATTCTTTATAACAATGTAAATTTACCAATTGAATTTGTCAGGGTTACAATGGTGTTTTCATAACAACCTTCGTGTTTCAAAATCTAAAACCATGAGGAAAATGGTATGCTGTGTTGTTGGCTCAACTCCACGTGAAAGGAAAGCAATAAAAACAATATAACTATATAGGTGTTATCGAAGAAAGGGTTTAAAATCTTTGGAGGAGTACTAAATTTAAACCTGCAATTAAAAAGATAAGCTTATGAAGATGGAAAAAAAGATCTTATAACAGTCCAAGAAATATAAATGGACTGCATCAAGTCATGGAAGACAGGGAGTAAATAAACTTTATTTATGTAGCACCTTCCACAGACATTGAATATCACAAAATACTTCACAGAGATCAAAACAACTAAAAACAACAGAGAAAAAAAAATAAACTTAATTAAAAGCCTGTCTGACTAAAAATGTGTTTAGATGTTTCTTAAAAGAGCCTGTGCAGTGAAGGGACAGAGGGAGAGAATTCCAGAACCTGGGATTCACCACCTGAAATGCTTAGTCTCCACAGGTTTTGAAATGGGTTTGAGGTACCACTATCAGATGTGTGCAGTGGATTTGAAGATTTCAATGTTCTAGATGGGCAGAGAGGCTTCAACGGGTCCAATATGTACAGTATTTGTGTACCTGACAATAGGTACCCTAAAAAGTTAAGACCAAGATCACATTTCACAAGGACTGTTAAAAGATAAGGAACCATCAAAGACAACACTTAGATTTCTGAGATTTTACTGAGAATAAAGGTGCAACAATAAGTGTCTTAGTCTTGTTTGCATTTAACTGAAGATAGTTGTTGTTCAGCCATATTTTGATTTCCGACAGACAGGTACAAGTTCAGACCATTTAAAGATCTCTGAGATTCAAAAGAAACAACACAATTGTATGTCTTCAGCATACAGATGATGACACACTACTGTAATGTTTAAAACTATTCCCTAAAGGGGAATAAAAAGATAATTGGGCCYAAAACTGAACCTTGTACCACTAGGGATGGGTACCAAATTCAATATTTTTTTAAGTACCAACTGAATTCTGTCCGTACTGCAGAGAATCTATTCACGTAAGATCAAACGGTACCATGTTTCGCTACCTAAACACATCATTGCGACCGTATTGACGTAASAGTGGGAGATTTTCCATGCTTGTCCTGAACGCAGCATTGCGCAAGAGCGAAATGATGTCAGCAGATGCTGGTTCAGTAAACTGAGTTCAGTTTGAAYGTAGCTTGAAAGCCTCGCAGCTCCTGGAGTAAACAGACTGCCTCTGAATTATCTGATGGATTCATCTTGTGAGCACGATGTTCGTTTGCTCAGAGTAAATAAAATACAGCCACTTTCTTTATTCCATCCGCTATTAAAAAGAGACCGGCAGAGGAAAACAACAGAGGTGCTTCCTGACAGTCCGGACGCGTCTGACCTGAAAGAGTACAAGCATCCAACTTGAAATGTTGGGGGCATTTTGGATGCTCAAAACATATCTTGAATACATTTTATTTATTTTAACTCAGTCCTCTTTTGCTTATTTGATTTAAACATATTTGCCTTCCATGGACTCCATCACACAATTTTTCTAGCGGGGAAACGACATCAATAGAAACACATGGAGCTGGATTTTAATTTGTGCAATAAGATAAAACAGTTTTGTTGTTTTCAAGAGTTTTCACCTTAAAGAAATTAGTTAAAAAACTGATGTTACAATACAAAGAGTTGGATGTTGTCTGGATATTTGTTAAATTTTAATTATAGAGAAATATGTTAAATAAAAAAAGTTTATTATTAAAAAAACAGCACACAAAAGTACCGACAGTTAAGTACCGGTACCCAGGGGTGGAGCCAGGGGTGGCCATGGCCACCACAGACAAATCTTTGGCCACCCCATTGGCCACCCTGCTGTACTCACCACTTCCACAGTGAAACAACCTTTAGGGGTGTAATAGTCCTCCTGAAGAGTTGGTGGCAGTGTTTGACAGTTTGAAACGTCACCAAGCTCTATCACTGAAGAAGAGTAATGACAAGGAAGTGATGGTTTCCTTTATATACAGAACATATGCCTATGTAATCTGACTTAGGGTGTCAGCTTTTGGACTTATGGTGACAAATGTTTATTTATTTATTTTATTTATTTATTTATTTATTTATTTATTTATTCATTCATTTATTGTCGCCATGACTCTACCATTTTATGTTATGAAGGCTGCATGATGATCTGTGTTTGGTTATGAGTAGACCTATCACTAAATTAGAAAAAGTGAAACATCCTTCTAAATTCACTGTCGGTGGTTATCAGCATTGCACAGGTTCATTGGGTAAAATTAAACATGCAGTTGAGTGTCATCATTGTTTGGCACAATGACATGTTGCAACTAAAACTAAATCAAAAACAATAACACAATATAAAAGTAAAACACACCCAAGTCATTGGACAGGATAAATTGTGCCACTTTAATTAACCTTATCTAAGCCATAGCAATGAGTTTAAAAACAGGATGATGGAACTAGTTTAATGAATCTCTGAAATAATTATTATATCAAGTGTTAATTTGTGTAGGTAAAAGTATGTTTAACAACCTGGTAAAATACACAAGAATGCAGGAAATGGCATTGATTTCATTCAAAATTTCCTGGGGGAGGACCCCCAGATCCCCAACAGTGCCCCCCTCCTCCAAAGCTTTTAAACTGGTTCTGCACCCATGTTTATAAGGTAGTCACTGCCTGTTTAAGGACATAAGAAAATGACTAAAACACAAATATCTGCAGAAACTTTCAAGTAAAAATATTATGTAATTTTCCTGGCCACCCCTTTGTGAATAGTGGTCCCCATCTGGTCACCCCTGAGAAAAATGGCTCTGCCACTGCCAGTACCAAATCCCAGGTCCCAGATATTGGTGCCGAATCGATTCAAATCTCAAAGGTACCCATGCCTAGGTACCACACAAGACAGCACTGGGACATCAAAGTATTCCTGAATCATAAAAACAGTAAGTTAAATAATAAGGGAACCAGTTTAACACAGAGCCAGAAATGGCAAACAAATCTCTTGGTCGGTTGATAAGAACAGTGTGATCACCAGTGTCAAAGGTTGAAGTTGGGTCCAATAAAACAAGCACAGTGTAGTTTCCAGAGTCAACAGCCATCAACAAGTCACCTGAAAGTCTACTGTTTCTCTTAAACAATGTTTTCAGCAAGAACAAGACATGTAATTAATGGATACATATGGAATATATTTTGGAAAACCACTTATCCTACTATCAGACCCAATGGGTTTAGTTGATGAGATTGTCAATTGTGTAAAATTGCCAAAAGTGTAGAATTGCCATACTGAGGGCTTTGAACTTGACATAGTTTAAAACTGAACAGTCCAGCAGAAAGGCAGGGCCAGCAACAGTGATGTTAAATAATAATAATAATCAATGTCTGGATACTGTTAGCACAAAACACGAAGGAGCAGAATGAGATGGCAGGGAGATGGAGACAAATATGGGGAAAATGGAGAGTGAAAGATGGTGACCAAGCAAAGCGGGGTAAAACTGTAGTGCAGAGAGACAGCCCAGCGAAGGCAAAATGAAAAGACTGAATACAGAGTGACATCTCGCAGAGGGAGAAAAGAAGCATGAAAGTGTGTAATGATGCCTGTCTGTGTCACTATGCAATCTTTCAGATACTCTCACAAGCAAGCACCGGCACATCCTCTGCCACACTCCTATYAGGAACTCTTGTAAAAAATAATAGATTTTGTTCAGGTATGAAAGCCAATAAAGTTTTATTTTACACAGTATCTCATAAGAGTATTCATCAGGGGTAGTGCTTCCTCTTTGAAGTAGATGCTGTACATCTTATTTGGTTTGAACTAGTGTGACTTTAAAACATCAGTATGTAAAAAGTACGTTAGACCACAGGCGTAATTTGCAGGGGGTTAGGGGGGTAATGACTCCCAGTATAATTTGATCCAGTCAATACCCCCGCCCCCCCACCCTCATAAAATTACATTATTTGCTCAAACACAATATAAATTAACTGGTTAAATAGACAGATGCAACTCTTTTGTTGTCTTTAGGTGACTTTGACCTGATAAATTTACAATGTCGTATGTTTAAGCATATTTGCTGAAAATGATATGCAAGGTTTCAGAGCATAATCCACCCAATGGTAGACTTAAGGCTATGCCCATGTTTTAAGAGTAGCTTAAAAATCTATGTATGAAATAACTTATCATAAGTTATAATAAGTTATCAACAAAGAAGCAGAAGCTTAAAGTAGCAAAATACTAATTGATGTAAACCTTTAAATTTATATTGTTTTTGATTTGTGTATAAATGGTTTTTCATACAGTAAAATAGGAATATTAATATAACAAACTTTTTTTAAGTTGAATACAAAATAAAGTACTAAAGAGCAAGCTTTCCTTGAAGAGATGCATATCCCCATAGCCATCTTTCATGAAGAATTTAAAAGTAAGATTTGGTTGAACCTTGAAAATATAATTATGCACAATTGAATACAATTAATGCTCAGAGTGTGTGTTGGGAAGAATTCTCAGTGTCTACCACAACAAACTTTCCAAAATTCACAAAATTTGTCCAGGTTTTTATATTACTAACAAAGTCAACTCCAACATRTAATTCCAAACTTTTAAGCAATGATGTCACACATTTTTGAGTCTTTAAGTTGTGTTTGGGATCATTTTCAGATACTACGCCATCCATCATCTTTTACCTGCTTTTTCCTTAAAGGGTCACTGAGACCCATATCCAGCAGTCATTATTTGATGGGCAGACATCAACCTAGTTGTAAGTCCATCACAGACATACTACAACACCAAATTGAAAAATTGGCTTATAGATATTTTTGTTATAGACATTTTGTTGTGTTTGAATTGGATAGACTCCAAAGAATAATCACTCACAGATGTACATCCAGTGATTACTCTGTGTTACTGTTAGTTTCACCTAAATATGCCAGATGGCCCATTGGAAATTTTGCTAACACAATAGAAATGCATGCACACAAACCACATAATTGATACAGGAAAACAAAACATATTGCTCTCCTTTTACCTTTCAATGACAAACAATTAAAAAGTGCATAATAACAAATGCATTCAGATTTTTAAACAAAGAATTGGTTAACTTAACTTTGGTTATTTTTAACCATGTTGGAATTTTCTTAATATACAACTACAGTTTGATAAATAGTAAATGAACTGTACTTATGTAACACCTTGCTATTCATCCAGGATACTTAAAGCACATAACTTTACAATCTGTGCCCTCATTTACCCAGTCACACACACATTCATTTAGCACTCTATTATGTCTCTCTACTAAGCTAATGTAGGTAAACCAATCTATAGACTAATCAGTGCTTTAGATCACATTCATACACTGATGGGACACACATCAGAGGCAGTGGGAGATCATTGTCTTGCCCAAGGACACTTTGACATATGACTGAATAGTGGTGGAATCAAGCTCTTGCATTGGAAGACGACTCCCCTAACCACTCAGCCACAGTCATCCCTTAATAACTTGCCACTGATTAAACCTTCATCTGTGATCATGACACATGAATGAGCTTTTTCGTAGAGTGGACAAGCACAGCCTCAGAAGACATTTTTGTAGTGTATTGCCTGGCCTGGCCCGCCCTAGCTCCAGTCAGCCTTGTCATATTCTTACCTGGCCTTGTTTTCATTGAGCACATTGTGTGCCCTTCTTATGTGTGGGTATATATTATTAAACACACAAAAACCTTGCATCCTTTTATTTGTGACACAACAGTAATGGAATACACCAAACTTGAAGGAAAAGTACCAAAGGCTTTAACAGATCATCCAGCAGTATGATGCTTTAAACAAAAGGGTAAGACAACAGAGGATGGAATCTAATGGTAGTTAATGTTAGCTTGTTGTTGTTTGGTAGCTTGCTGTTGTTGTGTTGTTAAACTAAAATTTTTGCTTGGTAACTAACACCATATATATA
>NW_013952636.1:0-434 GCF_001266775.1 Austrofundulus limnaeus
TATACTATACTATACTATACTATACTATACTATACTGATATTAGTTGTTGACTGTTCCCATTAGAGCACTAACAGGCTCTCAGCCTATTACTGTGAACCTGACAGAGCAAAGGGGCTGGTCCTTCTCTGTGGGTGCAGAATGCACGGACGGTCAGTCTGTGAGTGAAGTTGCCTTCATTTATCAACTTGCTACATGTTGGGTTCATGGTAATGGGTGTTTAAAGACATGCCATGGAACCCCCTGCAGTACCGCCACATCCCCACTAGGGGTTGCAACCCTATTGTTGAAGACCACTCTAATGCATAATCCTCATATCATGACAGCCTGTCCAGGGTGTCCCCAACTTTTCTTTCCATGACCACTGGAGGATGGATGGATGGATGGATGGATGGATAGATGGATGGATGGATGGAGGATGGATGGATGGATGGAT
>NW_013952636.1:1434-3275 GCF_001266775.1 Austrofundulus limnaeus
TGTCCAGGGTGTCCCCAACTTTTCTTTCCATGACCACTGGAGGATGGATGGATGGATGGATGGATGGATGGATAGATGGATGGATGGATGGAGGATGGATGGATGGATGGATAATTGCACTGTTACTCTTAAAGAGCAGCAGTTAAACACATTTTAGTCATACGACTTGCTCCTCTTCTTCGCCGCCCACACTTCAAAGTGATGGTAAGCGAGGAGAAGTTCATATGTTTGCGTACATCATTGTGGGGGCGGGGGAAAGTAGTCGGCACCATAAATGAGGTTAATGAGACACCCATTATGTAAATCCACCCAAACACAAATTACAATCGCACCAGTCAGGACTAAGGTATAGATGTGGAGAAGAGACGTTAAGCTGTGGTCCCTCATTTGCATAACCTAATTCACCATCCCGCACCATCACACAGCTCCTCGTCACACCAGTCTCTGTTTGTCTCTGAGTAAACAAATAACTGAGCTGTTCTTGGACTCGGATTTACGCCTCTCCAAACATGGAGTTCATCCTTTCTRGAATAAACTCTTTTTTTTTCTTTCATTTTCAATGTGATCTGGAGTGTGCCCAGTAATGTGTTTCACTCCATCTGTTTGCTCCGATTGCCAAAGAGGCTGCATCACAAATAAAACCAGTAAATAACCAAACCAAAAAGGCTCCATCAAACCTAAACACAACAGACTTGGCTTCCTTGTTAGTGTTAGTCTAAGAGAATTAAACAGTGATTACTGAAACTTGATTATCAGATAATGAGCCTTAACTTAAAAAGTTGTTGCTTATGTAGGTGTGCTGTTCAGTGTGTGRACATTAAACCAACACAGAAGATGAGGAACGCATGTATTTATATAACCAGCTGAGTTGGGATTGCCCCATTTTGAATGGCACACCCTAACCAAAGGTCATTTGAAATAAGGGTGTATGTAAAGCTTCTTATGATTTTTCATTGATATGGTCTGTAATTTTTGTTTTTCCCATGGCTTATAAGTTTTCAAAAGTATTGTACGTCATACTTCTGACTTGTTGTTTGGAGTCCAACTTCTTGAGCTTCTATTTTCAGTCGAGTTGAACAGAATAAACAGACACTGTTTTCAACAGTAGACAAAGAAAATCTGAAAAGTCTATGTTAGTGATGATGTTTTCTACATTTTATTGTCTCCTTGTGGTAGTTTTGTTGGGTCTAAAGTCAAGATGTTCATGGTCTTGTAGGGTGCACCTCATTACCACGTTAATTAAAAGGTGTGATCTAGGTGTATCTACTTGTAGCCCCCCTGTTCGGACCTTAAAATGTGCATTTTACAATCAATAGACAACACTTTGGCAAATGAGTTGTCATACATGATGCTTATGGCCTGGACTATCTTTTCAGGAATACCATAGCCATACCATCGAAATTTAAAACAATGCTTAATACCCATTTTTACTCCCAGGCTTTTGCCTCTGGCAGAGTTTCAGATTTTTTTTTTTTTAGAGCTAATATTTTTAATTTTTATGTTGTATTTCTGTGTAATTATGACCTCTGCACATGAAGCGGGGTTCATATTGTTTTCGTACTGMMTTTTTTTTTCTGTTTTTCCAGTGATTTTTGGTCAACCGTATCACAGAAACAGCTGCACCAATACACATGAAATTTGGCAGGAAAGTAGATGAGTCCAACCTACACTGTGCCAGCCAATGGTTTTACGATAGACCCCATATTTGAGGAGGGGGCTCCATCTACAAAGGGGGTGTCTGGACTAACAAAATAGCTTATAATTCTAACTATTCAACATAATGGCTTCAGATTTTTTTTGTTATTTATCTCTGATGAAGGCCCACCAATGAGCCCCCCACC
>NW_013952636.1:4275-9553 GCF_001266775.1 Austrofundulus limnaeus
CTCCTAAATCACTCGTACACACAATTTAAGAACAAATCTGTGCGTACGAACGGTTCTTGCATGAGGCCCATCGACACTGATCATATATTCCATTGTATATTCCGTCATATTGGGGTAGTGGGGGCTACTTATGTGAGGTCTGAGGAGAAGTAAGGCGACTCCTCCCCACCACAGCCTGGAGATGGTTTCAAAATGATGATGAACCATAATGGTATTCATAAAAATCTAACCTTTTTTGTGTGTTTGTCGTTTTTTATTAACTGTGGCGTCTATCTTGAATCTGGTTGACTACTAAAATTAATCAACTGCATCCAAAAGTTGCTTTCATAGTTTTATTAAGATCTGTTAAATATTGTTGCTCACCTTTCAAAACAGTAATAATTAAAACTGTTTATTYAGGTTGTCTTGTTAAATGAAACTAATTTAAAGAAGTTTCTGACAAACTTAAATAATTATAATACATGTTAGGAAGTTTCAGTTGTATTAGTTTTGTCGTGACAGCGTGACAAACTCATTTAAAAATCTCTCTAGCTTGTTGTGGAGGATAAGGCCATCAGCTCCCCTCTGATAAAACTGTTCAGCAACAAAACTCTGTTTCCTCTTACAATCCATCACTCCTGACAAGAGGCTCTGACATCAGCCTGTCTGTTTCAGTAAAAAAATGACACGTTTCTGACAGTTTGCTCCTCATCGGCAGCCTCAAACCAAGTATCAGGACAATCCTTTGCATGGGATGTCTAACCTGAATAATAAAAAAGGACAAAATGGGATTTTTAGAGGTTTTTATTTATTATTATTTGTTTTCTGGAAGCATCATAGATTTGCCACAACACCAAATACAGTACCACATACATGTATCTGCTACTTTTAATACCATATTTTGAAGACATGAAACAAATAGTTTAAATCAGATAAATTTTTCTGAGAAATTACATTAAAGGACTACGATAAATTAGTTTTTATTAAAGGCAGATTTCTTATCTTCATCATATTTCTGTCMGATTGATGGCAACACATTTAAATCCTTAAAGTGGCGTCAACATCTTTTGAAGAAAGCTGCTATTTTCACTTCCTTTTGAAGTTCTAAACACCTGCAGCTCAGTCTCAGAGTTAGCTGTAAACTGTGTTTGTGGAGCTTTGAAGGGGCAGTCGGGTCGTTTTTGAAGAGATTTTTCTGTCAAATYGCTATCAGTGCAGCATCAGCCGTGACATCAGTCATGGAGGATGAAGAAACGGGTAGAAGTTTTCATCCAGGCTAGGCTAACGGTTAGCAAAATGAGGGTCCAATTTATATTGRTGGTCAGATCAGTTTCAGTTCAGGATGAGTGGTCCTCTGCCTCGATCGGCTGAGTGAACAGAAAAAATAAACACGGATGGGTCCAGGTGTAACTCCTATGGGCAGAAAAGTTAAAGATACTGTCTAAAAAMGGCAATAATTGCACAAACAAACACAGAGTGTAGCAAGTTAAAATAGCAGGACTGAACCGCCCAGTATGCTTTGATTCTGAACTGCAGAAACGCTCTCATTGTTGCAGTTTCATGAAAAAAATTGCGTCATTTTGTTTCGAGTCTTGTCACAACTCGCTGTGAGAACTTTTCACCCCGTCCATATAAGACTTTACTGCAGGGGTCACCAATAGGCGGACCTGGGTCCGGATCCGGACCGGAATGGCGTCTCACGCGGACCCATACCCAWTGCCAAAACAGAGATCACCACTTAAAACTTGAATGAGCTCTTGTAATGCTGCATTCAGATCTTAACGAGATTTGAGTGTCAGAGGCATTGGGTTTACATACACAGTCTATGGTGGGGCATTGAGAAGTGTTGCTGTGCATTTTGAAGCATTTGATGCATGAAGTGCATCCAAAGAGGCAGACACTTGAGGTGAAAAATCTGAAATTTAGCAGTTAGAAATGGAGCGTTAGCCACATCTAGCCATATGTGACGTAGTGGCACATTTTTTGACGGGATAATCTCCTGAATGATGCCCACTAACCTGAGACAGATGGACAGAGCTCTCCAGCTGAAATGAAGCACCTGTAGTTGATGTCCTGGCAGAAGATATGGGCATCGACGGGGGTCAGCAACCCGGTCAAGCTGTGCTCAGGACAAAACAATGCGCTGAATGCAACACTCWTCAGCACACAGCTCCTGGAGCGGTGAAACTCACCAAACTCAGAACTCCTCTGAATTATCTGGTGAATCCAAGGTGCCCAACAACAACGTCCTCTGGCTCTCAGTAAATAAAGCCATGCCACTCRCTCAGTRTCATCTGTCATTGTACAGAGACCGGCAAAGAAGGCTCCTCTCAACGTGCGTCTTGATGTGTGAATAGAGTGATTTTGACGAGTGTCTTACCTCAAAGTGCACAAGCGTCCAACTTGAGTCATTGGACACATTTTTGATGTGCAAAATGTGTTCGGTCTGAACGCAGCYTAAACCAGTTACATGCACAGGTTTTGCAGTCTTTAGTGGTCAAGTGTTGGAGACAGAGAAAGGATGGAGAAGGGGAGAGAAACAGGCATAGAGAAGGAAATATACAGACAGGTGAGAAAGGATGGAGAAAACTGTCAGTTGAGATGGAGAAGGGGAGAGAAACTGGAGAGTTAACAGAAACAAATACAAAACAAAAAGTACAAAAACAAAAAAACAGGAAAAAAACTAATAGTGGCATCATAAAAAATGGACAGCGAAAATAGAGCATTTAATCCAGGATGGACAGAGTAATTTATCTTTATAGTTCCCACTGGAACTAAACCAGTGTGCCTTACATGTTCAGAAATGCAATACTTGTTAAAAATGGCAATGTTTAATGCCATTATGAAACAAAGTATAAAAGTTTTAACAAAGTTTTGAACAAATGTACCAAATCAACATGCACACTTGTCATGTATTGTTTAGTTTGTTATTTTGACTTAGTAAGAGAACATAAAACATCAGACTTTAGAATTTCATGTTCATCTTTTTGTTACGTGACAATAAATATTGAAAAAGTATTTGAATTAGACTGAATTAATTAAATTTTATGTGCAAATCAATTTGTGCAGATGTTGATACAACTACTAAGCTACTTAAATATAAACTCTAAATAGTAGGACATTATAATCTTATGGACCTTGGTCTTAAGAAATTTTCTCGGATTGGACCCGTTTGAATTTTAATTGAATACCCCTGCTTTACTGTGTGATTGGCCAAAAGTTGGTGGGGGTGTTTGTTCATGTTAAAAGCGCTCAGACGCTGCATTTTGCTTCAACTGCTCCCTTCCAGAATATGACTGTTGGACCTGGAAGCAGACATTTATGAAGATAACGGTCAAAAACTCATGGATGGAGATAAAACAGAAATTCTGTGCTGGAAAACGAACATCGAACAATCCTGTGGCCTCGCGTTGACTGTTCAGCTTCGGATCGTGTATACTGGTCCTTTAGATGATGGCTCAGGAAACCCAAACCAACCCCAAGCCTGGTCTTAAAAGTAGACAGAGGCTGTGTCTCAATTCATGGGTTACAGTCGATGTAGACTGCGGTCGATGTTGGCCACAGTCTACGTGGGCCGTAGGCCACTCGTGTCGGCTGCATAAATGGCGATGAAATGAGACGATCTAGTCTACGAAAGACGTACGTGACCACCACAAAGTTAAGTTTTAATAGAAAAACATTACAAGTAAATAAATAAAAAACATTAATAATTTGGATTTAGCTCCAGTATCCGTACTTGTAACTGCATTTTATTTAACATTTCATTGCAACAAACTTTTCCTCAGCTAAATTGCTTAACTTACATTTTTCGGTCCGGGATAAATTTCCAAACTACACCACACACAAAAAAAGCTCAGCGATAAAATAATAATTGTTTTTCTGTCGAATTTACTGATGGTGCAATGTATTCTGGTATACCGTCGTCAGCCACGTAGGACACTCATATGCAGCCGACATTTTCAGGGTTTTGTCGGCCGCATAGGCGCCTATGAATTGGGACAGCCTACGGCGTGGGGCAGTGACGTAAGCAGTCAACAAATGCGCCCCACATTGGCTGCAACCCATGAATTGAGACACAGCCAAAGAGGAGCATGTTACTGTTACAACTCTAGGAACCACAAGTAAACCTGCAATGTGAGAACGAAATACCTTAAAGAATACATTAAACCTTTTGACGGCCATACCAGCKTGAACACACCGTAAAACCAATGTAGGAGTTGCATCCACATTGGAAAAACTAGCAAGAGAAACCTTGGACTGTCATAGGTCGCCTTCCAAAATGTATGCCAAAAAATAAAAAAAACACCAAAACATTCTGAAACGGTGTACTAGTCTAACAACACAAACATTCAGTAGATAAAATGACATCCAACTAAACAGTATCATTCAACTAATTTTACAGTACTGGTCCTCTGGATGGGTTCTTCTTTAGTGAAACGTTTCGTCTCTCCTCCAAGAGACTTCTTCAGTCTGATGAGTTTCAGGTGAACTCAGCCTTATAAGCACTGCCTCCACATGGTGGACAAACAGGTCAGTCACATGCAAGAGAGGGCCATTAACAAACAATAGGCTTGATTAGCTCTACTGTCACAGAGGGTCATGTGCCCCATCACCTGACCTGTGTCGTTTTATGTGAATGTAATGAATGCAAGCGGGGGTTCAACGTCCCCTTGTTTTTGTTTTTTCCCTCTATTTGTTGTTTATCGTTGGGGCCCTGATTCACACCTTTTGCTCACAGGGGGCTGAGTCAAACTTGCCATAACAGTGTTGTAGGAGGAGGACAACTGGACACGAAGGCCTCCATCTGTTTAATGGTGGACAGTTTTTCTGCACAAAGATGGCTTCCTATTTTCCTCTCTCAAACCATCGTTCCTCTCTATCAAGGATGAGAACATCTTTATCCCTGAAAGAGTGACTGTTGGCCTGTAGATGAGTGTAAACTGCAGTCCTGACCCGACGAAGTAGCTCATCTGTGCTGGCTCATTTTGTTTGAACAGTGGCTGTTTTGTTTCCCCAGTGTTTGACTGATCACCATTAAACAGAGGTGGAGGCCTTCGTGTCCAGTTGTCCTCCTCCTACAACACTGTTATTGCAAGTATGACTCCGCCCCCTGTGAGCAAAAGGTGTGAATCAGGGCCCCAACGATAAACAACAAATAGAGGGAAAAAAACAAGGGGACGTTGAACCCCCGCTTGCATTCATTACTTTCACATTAAACGACACGGGTCAGGTGATGGGGCACATGACCCTCTATGACAGTAGAGCTAATAAAGCCTATTGTTTGTTGATGGCCCTCTCT
>NW_013952636.1:9563-11774 GCF_001266775.1 Austrofundulus limnaeus
CCATTAAACAGAGGTGGAGGCCTTCGTGTCCAGTTGTCCTCCTCCTACAACACTGTTATTGCAAGTATGACTCCGCCCCCTGTGAGCAAAAGGTGTGAATCAGGGCCCCAACGATAACCAACAAATAGAGGGAAAACAAAATCAAGGGGACGTTGAACCCCCGCTTGCATTCATTACTTTCACATAAAACGACACGGATCAGGTGATGGGGCACATGACCCTCTGTGACAGTAGAGCTAATCAAGCCTATTGTTTGTTAATGGCCCTCTCTTGCATGTGACTGACCTGTTTGTCCATGTGGAGGCAGTGCTTATAAGGCTGAGTTCACCTGAAACTCATCAGACTGAAGAAGTCTCTTGGAGGAGAGACGAAACGTTTCACTAAAGAAGAACCCATCCAGAGGACCTACTTATTTTTTCTTTTAGATTTTTTTCTACCTGGTTTACTGAGATGCATSAGGACATTTACAGTACTGGGTTTTATAGTCCTGAAAAACGGCTTAAAAACAGGCCCTCATTTGGATAGACTTTTTGTAGACGTCCTCCCTTTTCCCCATATTCTGTGCTCTCTAACTGATGGTACATTAATGACCAGACTATCTTTTGAATASCTGCCACATGTATCCAAAATGGGGCCAGCAGTGCTTGAGATCTCTCTGTGCCGTGTGGTTGTACTCAAATGTTTTTGTGCTAGCTGACAGAAGTTCAGCGAGTGTCTACGGGGGACCGTTCAGCCCATGCAGAACTGTGCTGTGGGACAGTATCCTCTGCATCGCTGCACACAGACAGCTGCGGAACAGTTATTTTTGATCACGGAACAAAGTGCTGTGCACACTCCTACCTCAGCAAATCTTTTGTCTGCATGCGCGCACGGTGTACGTGCGCACAAAGTCGTCTCTCCCTCCACTATATCTTCTCTGATGCGTGTTCAAACTGCAATCGGCGCAGCTCGCACAGACGGGCTGAAAGCTTTCAGATGCGTCTCCTCCCACCCCCACAAAGGCAAGCCCACACGTCGAGCAGCTGCACTTAGCCCAAAGCGAGCTAATATCCACCTGTGATTAACCCCGCATTACCAAACCCAATGTGTTATCGTCTGGAATTCCGAGCCTTCGGGCTGCACTGACTCACAGTGTCGCCTCATAAAACGCACCATTAAACAATTATGAGGTTTTACAGCTGTGCCACCTGACCAAAAAGCACGTCGGCGGGCACTGATTGCTTTGGTTGGGGGGATAAACGGGGGATGGGTTTCATACAGGTTATGTCGTGTGGGCTGATTATTGCCAAAAATTATCGACCCGTAATCTCTGCTTCCTAGATCTGTTTTTATGGGTACAACGCCTGAAGGCAGCGGCCTGCAAAGCTGAGGGACGTTACAATGAATCATTGTTTATTTAATCCTGTAAGACTGAGAAACATTTAAAAAGAAAGTAACAGGTAACAGCTGCAACACCAGATCCTGTTGTCAGATGTAAGACCTCTCTTATTGTCYTCATTATCCCATCTTTATGCTGATGCAGTTTAATATTTGCTGCCACAGGACACCAGAGGCTAATCTTGTGTTCAATATGCAGCTCGTCTGCTCCATTCTCCATCTTCACGCCTGCGACCAAGAAAGTGATATCAGCAAAACGTTTTAAAGGACGTACCTCAGAGCACCGGGAGGAATAAAAGAGGAACTGGTGTTTTCACCAATAGTTCAGTTGAGGAAATATTTTATTTTAGCATCTGCAGATTATGACAGAGGCTTATCTGGTTGCATTTTTCAGATCTGTTTTATTTCGACTCGTTGCATTGACTCTGAAGTGCTCCTATGAGAAAGTCTTTGAATTCCAAATGTGTGAAACCAAGCGACTGCAGCTCCGTGTAGATGATTTTGGTGGCCACTTTTTGGCTCTTTAGATTAGCGTTTGAGATAACCTACTGGAGTACAATTTAAAAGAGGCAGATTTTTACGTTTTTCAGTAATTATCAATCTTTGGCCTGCAGGCTTTTAGGTAGGATTTTGAAAGAGAGTGTTTATCATTACTCCTAATTATGGAATTTTACGAAATTTACGTACGTAAAAAAAGAAATTGCAAAGTAACCAGACCAAATATTATGACAATGTATGGAGCTAATTTAGGAGCCAAAATTGTGATTAAAAGAGATAATTCTGAAACTAGAAAAAGTACATTTGAAACTGATAAAAAAATCTGAAACTGAAGAA
>NW_013952636.1:13362-14500 GCF_001266775.1 Austrofundulus limnaeus
GTTTCTAAATTATTCCTCCATTTTTTTCCAGTTTCAGAATAAAAAAAACTTTATGGCACCAAATTATCTCCATAGCACAACAACTGCAGCTTCTGAACCTGTAAAATCGTTAACCACCTCCACTGCCCAAGCTAGCGTAAATGTGTCTTCTTCTTGCTTCATAAAATATTTGCGGTCACCCAGACACTGCTTACGATGTTTACCAAAGAAAAAACATTTCTCTGTGAACCCAAAAATCGGTACAAAACCCTGAGGGCATCCTGAGGCACCGCCAGCTGAAAGAAGGTTGTCACGGCGTCCCTGTAGCTAAATACCTGTTTACAAAAATGTGAATACTTGCAGTAGTCATGTTTCAATTGATTTATTTAAGGGTTACAGTTACTTTTTGCCTATGAGTCTAATTAAGTAGAGACCAACTGCACACTGTGGTAGTTTACACCAAAATATGAAGCAACAGGCAGAAGATTTAGCAATTTCAAATCAATCCCCAGTTGTTGAACAACACAGGAGTTTGACTGGTTCGGGCAACATTTGGGATTATTTGGACACTTTAGTTGACTGTTGTAGTGAAACCAGCCAAAATGGAGTTTATAAAAAAACAAAAAGTGAGTCTAATAAAAGCTGGTTTAAACAAAGAGGTAACGCAGTAAATCACCAGGTATTAAGTAACTAACATGTACATAAAAGTGATTTATTGGTAAAACTCCAGTTAGGAAAACGTGCAGTGAAATATTTCTGTAATTTCCCCTCCTAGCTCCGTTCCCACAGTGTCCCTGTAAGATTAAGTAAAGGTTTTTCTCCGCAGTAATGTGACTCTGCTGAAGCTCATTTTCAGAGCAGTTCGTATCTGTCTGTAAATCACGGCTCCGACATAAAAATCCAGCTTTTCCCTGAAGTCAGTTTTACAGTTCAGCACCACCTCCTGAACCGAAGCACCTCTCGGAAGTACTTTTTGAGGAAGTGAAATGTTTTTAAAGTAGATGTCGTAATTCATTGGTGTGAAGGTGGTTAATCAGAGATTTGAGTGAAGGTCAATGCTGATTCAGCATTTACACGATTTGACTTTTGAACGTACGTTTCATTATGTTGGAATTATTTAGCTTTATTTCCTATCAGAAATATGTTTACACTGCATTTT
>NW_013952636.1:20697-22111 GCF_001266775.1 Austrofundulus limnaeus
GCAGCCCTCCTTTTGTTATTTAAAAATAAATTTTTGTTATATTTTTGAGCCTGCCTGCGCCCTGGGCTTCGTTCCTGCTAGAACCTCACATTTTCTTCTGCCTTTTCAGCTACTCTTTAGCTGTTATTCTTTGCTAAATTCAGCTTTATTCAACTAAACTCACTATTTGGTGGTCATTTCCACATTTTACTGCTTAATTCAGCAAACATGCTCCTTTGGGTTCTTTCTACTAATTTCAGTTTTTTAAAGCTATTTTTCAGCTATTTTTAGCTTTTTTCAACAAAATTCACCTTTTTGAGATATTTTCAGCTTCTTACTTCTAAATTCAGCAAACAAGCACTTTGTCAATGATGATCTCTATTAATTTCAAGGTCATGAAATCAAGAGCAAGGGTCACAGATTAGTCTTTATTCTGCTAGTTTTACCTCCGTCTGTCCGTGACAGCGACAGTTGGCGTCCAGTTCTACCTTTTTCCTTTTTAATGTTTTGTTTGTAAATTCTGATTCATTTCTTCTTTGAACCTTTATTCTGGGAGTTTTTTAACTTATTTTTTGCCTTTTCACCTATTTTTTGCAAATATTTACAATTTTCTGCTAATTTTATCTAAATCTCTTCACTTTTGCTGTTTGTCTACTGATTTCTCACTTTTATTTTCCTACTTTCAGCAAAAAGTCAGCAGTTCGTGTTTAACTCACATTCATAGTTTTTCTATTTTTCAGCTTGACTTCAACCACTTTCAACAAAAATCTCCAAGRATGAAGCATTCACACTGCATTTTCACAGGAAATGCAAATTCTCTGGTTTATTATGATTTTTGTTCAGGGTCATCCTCTCAGTCAGACCAGCCTTGTTCTTTTATGGAGAAAATATCAGCTGGTCTGTTTTTTGTTGAAGGACTAAGGACTTTATTTGGATTTTGTCGAAAGTCGAACAGAGAATATTTTCATGACAGAACAGGTTTAATAAACCTCAGAGAAAATAAATACTGATTCTAGATATTTGTCTGATTAACCTGAAATTCACCTGATTCATGATGGCTGCTACAATTTTTAACCTTAAACACACAAAGGGCCATACCTCAGCTAACACAGAAATATCGACCTAAAATGTGGTGTGGTGGAAGCTGAGAGTCATCCTCAACACATAATTTGAGCTCTATGCAAAAGATTGTGCACAATGTTTACAACAAGCAACCAAAACTCTGTCCCTTCATCATATTTTAAAGGGGTCCCTGGTTAGTTGTAACATTAGACTTTATTTGATAAACATATATTTTAACTGTAAAATAAAGGCTGAAAAAATTCTGTTTAGTTTTGTAAATTTTTTAAAAAAAATTTATGTTAACACGGACGGAGCCATTTTATTTACACACAAAGCATTCTGGGTAAATGATGACGTGGATAGGTCCTCGGTG
>NW_013952636.1:22802-25399 GCF_001266775.1 Austrofundulus limnaeus
GTATTTTTACAGTCTTTATTTTACAGTTAAAATATATGTTTATTAAATAAAGTCTAATGTTACAAATAATCAGGGATCCCTTACAGATAAAAGCGTTTCTTTAATTTGCAACATGAGACGCTTCCGTGTGTTTTGTGAAGGAGAAAGAGGGTMGAAACAGAAAACAGCTTGAGCCAACACCTTGTCTGTGATTAATCGTTGCCCTGTTTGGTGGCGTTGCGACAGGAAGTGCACGTCCTGTGTGTTTACGCGCACGTGTGGCCGAAACGGTGTGTTTTAGCTCAGCGGAGCTAATAAGGTCAACAGAAGCAGCAGAGCAAACGTGTCAAGATGAAGGTCACGAGTTCATTCCCCGTGTGTAATGTCACACCGGTCACATTAAAGCAGATAGCCTCTTTACTCTGCTGCCTCGTGCGAGACTCCAGCAGACACCATGACCGAGACGCCATTAGGCTCCCTGAGCCTCAATTACAGCACYGAATCTTATCTTCCATAATGTTCCCGTCCCAAACATCTGAAGGGCAATCAGTAACACAAGTCCAGGAAATCACAGAATGATGGAAATCAAYAATACTTTTTCGCCTTTAGTCTTCTTTCGTTTGTATCATTCACATGATTTCATCCAAGGACCCTATTAACCCACGGAATGAACCTTGGCTCGCCGTCCAGGTACCCTCATCTCTGTATGTGATGAAGGAGAAAGGGTCAGGTGCTCTCATCCCTGGCTCAGCCTGTAAGGATCTTGRCAAACTGGTCCCTGGAGAAGAGGCAGTAATGGCTTTTTTTTTCTCTCTTTTTTTTTTGGTAGGGTGAAATCGTAGGATAAAATATACCATCAAGCTCAGTTTTAGGGTTTTACAACTTGGTAAACGGGATCATTTTACTTTTATTCTTTTATGTAAAAGCCTTGAAGTGGAATGACTATCTGGGGCGGCTCAGGTCAGCATTTAAGCATGGGGGGGACACATTTTTGTCCTACTGATCAGTCCCGTCTCAACCAATAGATCCATCGGCATGAGGAATGTTGGGTTAGAGCTGCTCGTAAACATTAACAGGATGTATTGATATTGGCCAAGCGTGTGTAAAGATCAATGCTTTGTTTTATAAAGCTACTAATAAAAATGAGGTAGAGCAATGATGTAATGTTAACATGTTTGTTTAAGCATTAATTTACTTTATGGGACAATAACACGGATATTTAACCGGCTATAGCATGGGTCACAAATCATCTCCTACAGCTGCGATCGTGGATCACAATCCAAGGAACCTACAACGAGTAATCTAATCGCYCATAATCAAGTCTCATGATGCTGTAATGCACGCCATATGGTGCCTGCGACGACGTGCCACAGCTGTGAATGTAGGCCGGCCAATTTCTTATCTCACTGTGTCGGCGCATGCCATCAGGGGGACGACCACGAGGGGTGGTATCCTCCCATCCCCCCGCTGCCGCCATCCTGCGTCTCAATCAGTCAAAGCATTAATAACATCCTCGTTATTGATTACACTCGGGAAAGAAAGAGCATTCTATTGATGTTTTTGTTTATCCTCTGCCTTGGTGTTGGACATGGAGAAATGATTGTAGCTCTTGGTTCATTGCTGCTGGTTCTCATTGGACAAATGCYCTTTATAGATGTCTAAGATTACAGATTCGTGTGAAAAAGCAATCTCAGTATTTACGCTCGGGACAACCAGACTTCCATATCCCTGATTGAACATTTCAGATATTTTGTGGGTTTGTGTGGAGTCTGAATGGTCTGTGTTGGGAGACTCATGAAAAAGTTTTCTACGTGTTTTTACTGAGGCAAGACATGAACCAGGAGATACGCTTAATTGCAAAGAATAAAGCCATACAAATCAGTGGCGGAAACAGGATTTTTCAGAGTAAGGGGCCATCAAGGGGCCACAATATTCATAGAGTGGCCAGTTTGTTCAGCATCCTTGCATTTAAATCCCTGGTTTTGGTAAGGTGTATCCATTTTACCAGTCATATGTTCAAACACTTGTAATGTAATGTCATTATAAAAAGCTTGAACAGTAAATTATCCTCAGCTAGTCCTGATGCATCTCAGTAATCCAGGTAAAAAATCAAAAAGAAAAAAAATAGTATAGGTCTTCTGGACGGGTTCTTCTCTAATGAAACGTTTCGTCTCTTCTCCAAGAGACTTCTTCAGTCTGAGAGTTTCAGGCAAAATTCAGGCTTTTAAGCACTGCCTCCATGTGACTGATACTCACATAACATGGCTATTGTTGACACCTGATTAACACCTATTGTTAACAGGGGGTGGAGTGATACTGGCTATAGCAGCGCTGTAGGAGGGGAACAGCTGAAAACGGAGGCCTCCACCTCTGTTTAATGATGGACGGTCTTTCTACACAAAAATGGCTTCTTTTACTCCTCTCTCAAACCAACGTTCCTCCCTATCAAGAATGAGAACATCCTCCTCTCTGAAAAACTGCAGAGTTCTGGCCATTAGATGTAGCTCGTCTGTGTTGGGACATTCTTTTGAACAATGGCTGCTTTGTTTCCCCGATGTATAACTGGTCGCAGTCCTCCTGGCACTTAACAGCATATACAACATTGCTCCGTTTGTGCC
>NW_013952636.1:27822-34035 GCF_001266775.1 Austrofundulus limnaeus
TGTGTGTGTGTGTGTGTGTGTGTGTGTGTGTGTGTGTGTGTGTGTGTGTGTGTTTGATGCTTCACTGACTCACAAACCCATCTTGAGGTACAACAGAGAACTGCAGAAAAGCACAAAGCCTTCATGATTACAGTCAGTAAACACCTCTAACCACAGTCCTTCAACACCTGCTGATTAMATGTTTTTTTAATCCGGCTGTCTTATGATTCAAAGTGCAGAAACTGAAGGAATGAGCAAAGTTTTAAAAAAATGGTTTCAGCTGATGTATGCTTGTGATGTTGTGACAGTTTGGTGCTGCGCAAAAAAATAAAATCCTGCTTGGTTTCAAATGGAAATGCAGCGTTTGACAGCAGTCGGGGCGTCTGGGTAGTTCATATGTTTGTGTCAGGACTGRATGCAGGGCTTTGTTTCCTGCAGCCTCGTGTGTGATGAATCTAAAACTGTAATGGAGACGAAGTGCAGAGCGGTCACCAACTCCAACATGCACCGTAAAGTTGATTATCAACGTGGCGGGCTGTTAAGAGGGTCTGAAGCCTCGCAGGTTGTTGAGGAAAATTAAATCTCCCATTTAAATTCTCCCTAAAAGTCTGCTGCGCTGTGAGCAGAGGGAGCAATGACAGAGACGCCTCTAAACAGGTGAAAGYTCATCAGAATAAACAGACCACCCTGGTGAAGACTGAGATCTGAGGTAACTTGTTCCGCTCTTCCTCTTATTAGTTTTATTTTGAAATAGTGACTTTTGGTCCATCCATCCATTATCTGGGCCACAGGGCAGCATCTTGAGCATCCCTCTCATCTCTTTCCACAGACACCTCTTTTCCGTCTTCCATGAGGAACCTGTTATTCCCAGACCAGTTGAGAGACTTAAACTGGGCGGAGACCCAGAGGAAGACCTCCCGTTTTGACCTGCCAAAAAAAAAAGAACTTCCAGGAGATATCTTTACCTTGTGTCCAACTCAAGGCTCGCAGGCCAAAATGTGGCCCGCCACACCTGTTCACAGGTTTTATTTATTTTTTGTGATGTTTTAAATAGGGGTGTCCCAATCCAAAATCGATAACGTATAACCTCCAACCCGAAGAGGGCAGTCCACCCTGTTCTGACTGAGGACCATGGCCTTTGGTTTCAATTTAAAGGTCAGACTTTTTTCATCCAATGATGTTGCCAAAGCTGACATGTTTTCAYTCACTTCTGTTTTTGTAGTCAAACACAAACGGTAATTGGCTGTTTTAGTTTTGTTAAATAAAGCCTTTTTTTGCAACCTTAATGACTCACTCCTGCATCTGGGCTTCAATCCATCCTTCCAATCCTAACAGTCGGCAGCTGTTCACAAAATTTGCTGACAAATTGTTAATTTAAGGACACATTACCCATTAAAAAGAAGTATCTTTTAAATATTTGCGTCCTCAGACGTCTTCTTTTTTTTGTATCTTTCACATATTTGAAACTAAAAGCATAATTACCACATCAAATCTTGACGTTTTCAGAATCCCCTCGATTTTACGTTCAGAGTTGTTTCGAGTAGATTTCTCTGTGGAAACATTTATTTCCTGTAAAATCAAAGATTTTTTTTTTCTCCTCCTGTATCTGCTCCCCTGTGTCTCTCAGATAAACAGCATCTCTTGCTGCTTTTATTTATTTTTTTTTTTTACTTTCTAAAAATCCACTTCAAAAAACATCCTGCCACCTGTCGAAGTTTGACAGCTGAGGGAAATTTGAAAGCTGAGGCTTTTACATGCCATTTGATGAAGAAGCATTTCTTTCTTCCTTCTATTTTCTTTTCTTTTTTTTATGTCTCCCCTGTAGCGGTTTAAAGAAGCTCCAGTTGTCAGGGGAGATCTGTAAGGATTTACACTGAGAGACTGACACGGACGATGAGCGATGCGATACGGAGGCAACGGTGGCCGAAAAAGGAAAAAGCGAGCACTTGGTCTTTGTAATGGAAATGAATTGAAGTTTAACTCCGTGTCAATCTTTCCCTTCCTTTGGAACCGAGTCACACTTTTRCCTTTTAGACTCTTTGAAGTTCAAATGCTATCCTCTCATCTTAATCCTCCTGCTAAGATTAGATTTATTTACATCTGCAGCCACACCAAAGTGAAATTATGATCCTGCTGAACTCACCCTGAGTTACAGAGATTTGTGCGTCACGTCGAGCTGTATTTTTTTTTATATTTTTCTCCTTTAATCTGCTCTCGTCCATGAAGTACACAAAAGGAAAAAAAAAAAAAAACAGAAACATCCAACATCGGTGATGTTTTTGAACGTGACACGTCCTCGATTGCCGAGAAGAAAACAGGGATTGTGTTTCCGTATCGGGGTTAAAAAGAGGCCAAACCTGATGCGAGTTAAAACCTGAACGGGAAGAGAAGCAGAAGTGTGACTGCAGGCAATCTGACTTACTGAAGTGCTGCTCTSTAGAGTCAAACAATTCAAAACACTTGTGTGTACAGTGTCTGCAACAACAACAACAACAAAAAAAAAAAAACTCAAGGGCTTTTGTTAGAAAACACAATTTCTAAAACAAACTCTAGACTTTCAGCTTTGACTGGAATATTCTTTGTACACATAATTACAAAAACCCACAAACTAGACCCTGTTTTTTTAATATTTGATTCATTTTAGACACTGAACTGCTGGAGGCAGTGCAGGTCAGGATGCTACACCCATCACATTTAAATAATCTGACTTCAAACGTTCACTTTATCATCATCTCCACCAGGGGCTGTCCAAGTATCGCCCTCCATGTGTTCGTTCAATATTTACTTATAAATAAGGGCTGCAGGGCATTAAGTGAAAACCACAGGACGGATCTGTTTTTTTTTTTTTTGAGTAATAATTCACAACTCATCTGCGCAATATGTTCCTAACTAAAGCAAAACAAAGTGTATGTAGGAGGAGCTCGTAAATATACACCATTTGTGTGATGTTTGTATGCTAAATGTGTGGTTTTGTTGTGAGTGGATGCACATGGAGTTTCCCTGGTGAACTCAAACATCCCACAGAGTTGCCCCAGCTTCAACTCTGCTGGGAAAATTATTTTTAATGCTGTTGTTTGCAGCACTTTTGAGCTGTTTAGGCTCACAGGTGAAAAAGATAGCATGGTCATAAAGCTCTGGAGCTCTGTCCAGGGACAGAGGAATCACTCGTTGTTATTCGAGGTGCAACGAAACAACACGTTAAACAATGAAGCCTTTTGCAAACTGTTAAGGCCTTCTGAAGTGGGGTTATGTGGAAATAATTTTGAACACAGAATTCATGTGGATCCTTAAAAAGTCATAAAATGCATTGAATTCATCAATCCAAAAATAAGGCCTTAATTAACCTTAAAGTGTCTGTGACATGCATATTCTTCAAATACAAAAAGTAAAAGAAAACATCTAAGAAATTTGGAATAATATACATGATTTAACCCGTTTTGTCACATAAATGGCATATTTTCTTTTGAACTTGGCTCAGCCAAAGTGAAACAGGAAGTGACATCAGAGGGGAACTCTTTAACAAATAAAACTCTCTGACTCTTCTTCATCTCGCTGATAGCGACTCAAACTAATCTTACGAAACATCAGATTCTTCTCTAGAGGCTGGGTTGTTAGCCATTTTAGCAATGCTCTGTTCTCATGCTACATTCCCCTTTGACATCACTTCCTGTTACTTCACAGGCAAATATCTCAACAACTGTTCATCTCAGCAACATGAAATTAATTTTGCAAAATGTTATCAATGTCCTCTTTCTAAAAATGCACTCATATGTGTTACAAAATTTGAAGTCACAGGCATATTAAAATGTCTTCAATTTTCCGAGGTCTTAAAAATGTTAACACATTGTAAAGGATTATTGTAATTCATATCAAATATTAAAATAACTGGTAGCATTTATGTTTTTTTAATAATTTACTGATTTCTTTCAACTAGTGGTTTTGTGTTAAACATTTGGGTAAAATTGCCACCAACTGTTTTTTTCCCTTCCGTTTGTGTTTAGTGTGAATTGGGTCTTAAATTTCATTTCAAGTGGCATTTAAAAAGTCTTAAATTTTACTTACCTAAAAGTGCCTGTGACATGCATAATCAAATACAAAGTCAAAGAAAACATCTTTATATTTAAGAAAGTTGGAATAATACACACAATTTTACCCATTTTGTCCCATAACTGGCATATTTTCTTTTGAACTTGGCTCAGCCAAAGTGAAACAGGAAGTGACATAAAAGGGGACGTCTTTAACAAAGAAAACTCTCTGGTCTTTGTTTATTGAAACAATTTGAACTCTGACTCTTCTTCGTCGCTCTTTGATAGTGACTCCAAATAAAAAGAAACATCAGATTCTTGTCTACAGTCTGGGTTGTCGGCTGTTGCAGCAACGCTCTGTTAACATTCAGATATTCCCCTTTGACATCACTTCCTGTTACTTCACAGGCAAATATCTCAACAACTGTTCATCTCAGCAACATGAAATTTCTTTTGCAACGTTTTATCAATGTCCTCTTTCTAAAAATGCAGTTATATGTGTTTAAAAATAATTGACATCACAGGCACTTTAAGCTGTAGGAACCCTGTAACAGTTAATTCTCTTTTTGAAAGGCCTCAACTGGACTGAGAAGCTAATGGCTAAATTCGATTGCTTAAACAACCCCAATTTAAAAATAAATCACAGCAATTTATGCAGACACCATTTGGAAACCATTCATTAGGTTTACATTATTCAATTATTCACACATTTCCATGGCATGTGCAATTTAGCGCTTCTCGCATGAAAATCGTGTATTCCCTACCAAAATAAACGTTCAAAGCATCAATATGAATGTTTATAAATCAGTGTTTGTATAAACTGCATGAAGTTGTTGATATTTGAGTTTTAAATGGGCCTCACTTAGACTGGCCGTTGGCTCATCAGTAAACCTCATTTCTTCACAATGAGGTTGTTCAAAGAGCTTACTACAACAGGCAAGATATGAATTCTTCATAAGCTTTTCACAGAGCCTTACTTCAGAAGATTTTAATTTTTTATTGTTAAAAAGTTTAAATGTAGACGTCAAGCTAACTAGCTTTGAAGCTCTCCTAATTTAAGAACTATTGGGAGAGCAAGTAGTTTTGTTTTGAATCAGTTCTTATAATTTAACTTGTTTTACGTGTTTTGTCTCGACCTGCCCTGGGCTACAAAAGGAAACGGGRCGGAAGCTAAATCTGGCAGCACATTCGATCTCCTTTGAGATTAATATTTTGTCCATTGTCCCTTTTTTTTCAAGAAACTAAACAAAGTCATTTCATTGTACAGTTGTTTAATATGAGAGCCTGAAGCATTCAACTGATGTCTTTAAAGAGAATGATTTCTGTATTTCAGAGTAATGATGAAAGAAGGTACAAACATTTCTCTTTGGGTTCAGAGCTGCTTTGATTTCTTGAAGCTGACGTCAAAAGAGTTTCTACCTTCAAGCCTCGACTCTTCACACGAATGTTTTAAGCCAGACGTTTGGCAAGGACTCGTTCTGCCTTGACAGGTTTCACGAGCCCCGTCAAAAAAAAAAAAAAAAAGCCAATACAGAGAAGTTTCTGTGTTTGACTTGATGGACCTTCAGCTGAAACGAGTCACCTTGAGACTTGCTACATCGACGTGTCGGTCAGCTGCAAGCTCAACCAGGTGGGTCACAGGAAAATGTTTCTACTTCAGCCAGTTAAAGTGTATCTTACCCCACCTGTGAAAAGATAACTCCGCCCCGAGGCGAAATTTGAAAAATGCATCAAAGTGGGTAGGGGAGGGGGTGTGGGTGGGGAAGTGGGGGTTAGAGAGCGGAGGTGTGGCCAGGACGAGAGAACGTGACAGCTAGCATTAGCATAATTGATGCTACATGGAGAGTGACCACAGTATCGCAGATAGTTACATCTCTGAATGGTCTGAGGTGGAGGATTTTCACCCCACACCAGCACTGGACAGAGGAGGAGGACAGCCTGAATGAAAAAAATAAAAGCATACAGCTGCAGCTGCTCACAAGATCGCTAGTTTAAATCAGGAATAAAAGTGTTGGGTCTTGTTTGACTGAAGTTCGATCCGGTTCGCATACATTTCAACCTCTTTGGACGTTTACCTGTATAAAGAGCCCTAAAATCCACAAATTTTGTAAAAGCTCCATACTACTCGCACCCGTGTGTGTGTGTGCGTGTGTGTGTGTGTGTGTGTGTGTGTGTGTGTGTGTGTGTGTGTGTGTGTGTGTGTGTGTGT
>NW_013952636.1:34439-38868 GCF_001266775.1 Austrofundulus limnaeus
ATCGTACACCTGGCAACACTGTCCTCCCGTGTGTCTTCTACACGGACGTCCCACCCTCTGACTGCTGCAGGGGCGTGTCTTAGAGAGAGGCTTTTATGTCAGAACACAGCCGCTGTGACGAAACTGTGGAGAAGACACGTCACCGTGGAGAGCCGTTAACCAATATGCAAATTAGCCTGCAGTACCACTGCTCCACCCATATGAGCAGCAAAAAGATGTTTTTAGACCAAATATTACAGATTTGAACAAATACGCACAAAAACATCAAAATTAGCACAGAAACAGTACTATATAACATTTTAGACACATTCTAGACAGTTTATCAGCTAAAAAAAAGCTAATTTTGGGGTAAGTTACTCTTTAAAAAACTCATTTTTTCTTTTTTTTAAATTCTACATTCATTTACAGTTGGTTAACATTTGGAGTCAAATCAGTTCAAGATGGTCGCCACAGCTAACCGCAAAAAAGTGGTTCTACACAGCCAGTTTTTAAAATAATGAGGCAATCTTTGGTGTGATAGTAGCTATGAGTCAGCACCAGCACATACTTCAGTTGTTATTAGTTTGTACAAGATATATGTTAAACATTACCTGTTCGAGTAAGCACTTCCTGTTAGCGATAAAGCTCTGAACCAGTGGATGAATTTTAAGTTGTACATCTAAACTTGGTTGAAATTGCTGTACAGATTTGCTGCTATTTTTTCATGTTGAGAATATAAATTGATTGAGGTGTAATCAAAAAGAAAAAATAAGTAGGTCCTCTGGATGGGTTCTTCTTTAGTGAAACGTTTCGTCTCTCCTCCAAGAGACTTCTTCAGTCTGATGAGTTTCAGGTGAACTCAGCCTTATAGGCACTGCCTCCACATGGACAAACAGGTTAGTCACATGCAAAAGAGGGCCATCGCTTAACAATAGGCTTGATTGGCGCTATTGTTCACAGAGGGTCATGTGCCCCATCACCTGACTTATTGGTTTGGATGCTTCGGCTGTGGTTATTTGCTGTTTTGTTATGTGTATGTAGTGAGTGCAAGCGGGGTTCAAGGTCCCCTTGTTTTTGTCCCTATTTGTGTTGGGTATCTTTGGGGCCCTGATTGATTGATTGAGGTGTACAAAATCCATTATTTCTTCTACTTGTAGTTTATCTTCTGGTAAATTTATAATCTGTCTGAAGCAAATCATTTAGCTCCTGTGTCCTAAACATTGCTCTTTAAAGTCTGCTTCCTTAGGATTTGATGAGTTCTGGAAGCCCATCAATGAGCTGCTTACGTTTCACCAAACAGCAGGGATTCATTGTGGATGTCACCAATAAAACCTGAAACTCAGAGCACACATAAGCCCAAAGCTTTCAGCTCATGTGGATTAATTTTACACAAAAATATCTTGTTTGAAACTTTTGATGAGATTTAAAAGAACGCCCAACATAGACGTTTTGATGAAAAGAAAATCCAACAAAGGRAATAGTCCCTGTTAAAGCTTTGTTTCATTTCATTCTCATCACCTTTGAATTTAAATGTATACTTCTAGTCTGTTACTATGCTAATATGGCTTTAAAAAACTACTTTAAAAGACATGAGTGGCCTAATCCAGAGGAATCTGTCCTGTGTTTTATTGGCTTAATGTTGGTATAAAAGTGGCACCGCAGATGATCATCCAATATCTTTCTGATGATCTTGCTGTTTGACTGCAGACTATTGAAAACCAGGAATCTGTTTAAAAGCAAACAGAGCAGGCACCAGGAGGCATTACAGATGTTTGTCTCTGCAATCTTTCGTTGGCATTTTTGTGAAGGTTGGATGGCACTGTAATATTACAACACTCGATGTTTTTATTAAAAAAAGAATCGGGTGCAGAAGATAGAATCTTTTGTGAATTTTCTCTCATGTAAGGGAATGCGATGCTTCTGGAGAAAGGTTTAAGATTTGGCCCCAATGACAAAAAGTGAATCTTTAGGCTCCTTAAAGATCAGTCGGTCCAATCAGAAATCCCATTAAGGTTGCCACAAAGTGTCCAAGTCTCCAACGTTGTACCATCGTACATGGTGGTGTCGTGGGTTTTCCAGCAGGACAATGACCTCAAACCCATCAGAACTGGTTCCTGATTGGATGAAACATTAAGCTCCAAAGCCCTGACCTCAATCCTACAGAAAATGTGTGAACTGTGGTTCAAAGCTGGTCTGTGCCAAGAGGAAACAACCGACCGAACGCGTGGTCAAACATCCAGTGGCCAGGTTGGCACCTGTGGGATCTTATTGGTCACCCCAGTTGATTGACGAGTCACTGCATGTGGCATTGAAAGTTGTGTATTTGGTATGAAAATTGTGATGAAGGTATGAGGTTTGAAGGGTTTGAGAAACAAAATGGTTTATTATGTGACCCCTGAAAAAGCATTGGCTATCCCCTAACATAAAAGTCCAGCTCCACTACTGATAGTCAGAAAATATACCAGAAGCTTAGATAAAATTGTATTTGTCAGAAGAACTTTAATTATTTTTTGGCACTTGACGATTAATATGATTACTGGGGATTTCCCCGGTCAGTCCGATCGATACTCCTCTCCACTTCAAATATGACAAACTTTTTTTTAATTTTGTAATTAAGTTATCATAACTTGGGTTTTACTTGGTCTATCAGCACAATTTAAAAATTGATGTATAGCCTGAAGTCTGAACTTTTGACACAATTTGGAACGTATTTTTATGGAGAGCAAATCGTTCCCACTAGAGTGATTTAACTCTGTCATATGACATGTATATGAGGGCGTCCAGGGACTCCAGGGGATTAATTACCATATTAATTATCTAAATACCACAATTAATTGTGATACATTTTTTGTCAATTTTACCCAACCCTAGAAGCTTGTCGATCAATATCAAAAGTTTGTGGTCGAGGTGCAACAAGCTGAATAATGCTAATGCTAATGATACTTTATTTCACATTAATATCTGAGGTTTTTTTGTTTTTAAGCAAAGCAAAACATTCAAAACTTGAATCCTGTCGGCTTCAAGCGGCGCGGCAGCTTACTCTTTCATCTGATCTTAAAAAGTCTGATGAAACCAGAAAACGACGTAATTGCATTTGAGGTGTTTCATGTGATGTAATGTTTAGCAGATATATGAATTCAAATAAATATGAAGGTTGTTTTTTTTTTTTTTTTTTTGGCCTGAGGCTCGAAAGATCTGAGGGATCGGTGCAACTCAGAGAAAGCAAAACAGCCGGAGGTCGTAATGTTTTCCTCCTGCGTTGGTTTCTGGACGAATAAGTGGAGTTCAGTCGTTTTGTTTTTTTTTTTGTTTTTTTTTATCTCGGAGCTCGATCGCTAAATCACATGTACTCTTAAGAGAAGCCAGTGTCCCTGTGAACCTACGAGTAAACACGAGTGTGCCGTTGAGGTAAACACCTGAGCTTGTGATGTAAATACAGCAAATAGGGGCATTGTGCTGAGTGTAAACTTCCCTCATGCTCCGCATCGTTTTTGGCAGTCGAAGCATCCCCGCCAAACCCGTCCTGCGTCGACTTTAATGGGACTCTCTGAGGCCAAGATGCGCGGAGAGGAAAGMGTAATAAAAGTCAGAGGGAAACATCCGAAATGAAGAATGACAGTTTTATCGTAACATACATCATCGTTCAAAGGGAAGAGGATAAACACATTTTCAGATTTGTTGAACAGCCCGTCTCTCATGCACGTCTTATTATGTCGGACACTTTGACAGCAAGCAGATGCACAAGTGCTTGTGCACATGCATACAATCAACAATTCTTCTGTTGTATCTTCTTTTTTTTTTTTGTAAGAATTATAGCCAGAATAAAAAAAAGCACTGAGGCATATGGTGCTGATTTCTGCATCAGCAGACTAATGTTCTTAAAGTTCCCTCTTTGTTCTGAGCATCATTGTTCTAAAGACAAAGCGGGCCAGTGTCTGTGGACAAAAACTGGAACACTGCAGCTATTGTTGTCGGCATCTCATCATTAAAAAATACTGACAGATTAAAAGCAAACAGCTAAAGGTGAGTCGGAAAAACAAAAATAATCACTTTTATTATCTTTAACTTAGAAAATGACTGTCTTTGGATATCTGATGCAGTGTTTTCATGACCTGACTGTATGTATGAACGTATATATGMACGTATGTATGTATGGACGTATGTATGTATGTACGTACGTACGTGTGTACGTATGTATGTACGTTTGTACGTATGTATGTATGTATGTATGTATGTATGTATGTATGTATGTATGTATGTATGTATGTATGGACGTATGTATGTATGTACGTTTTTACGTACGTACGTACGTACGTATGTATGTATGTTTGTACGTTTGTACGTACGTACTTACGTACATATGTATGTACGTACGTACGTATGTATGTATGAATGTATGTATGTATGTATGTATGTATGTGTATGTACGTACGTACGTATGTATGTATGA
>NW_013952636.1:39475-40868 GCF_001266775.1 Austrofundulus limnaeus
GTATGTGTGTACGTATGTATATATGTATGTATGTGTGTACGTGTGTATGTATGTATGTGTGTATGTATGTATGTATGTATTGATGTATGTACGTATGTATGTATGTATGTATGTATGGACGTATGTATGTATGTATGTATGTATGGATGTATGTACGTATGGATGTATGTATGTATGGATGTATGTACGTATGTATGTATGTATGTATGGATGTATGTACGTATGGATGTATGTACGTATGGATGTATGTATGGATGTATGTATGTATGTGTGTACGTATGGATGTATGTATGTATGTATGTATGTGTGTACGTATGTATGTGTGTACGTATGTATGTATGTATGTATGTATGTATGTGTGTACGTATGTATGTATGTATGTACGTATGTATGTACGTATGGATGTATGTATGTATGTGTGTACGTATGTGTGTACGTATGGATGTATGTACGTATGGATGTATGCACGTATGTGTGTACGTATGTACGTACGTACGTATGTACGTACGTACGTATGTATGTGTACATATGTATGTATGTATGTATGTATGTATGTATGTACTTTAGCAGGCTTTCCACTATTTTAGCCAAAATGTTTAGGACATCATGGCTATACATTTTGAGATTTGTATTTTTTTTTGGTTGTTGAAAACTCAAATCTTTGAATTTTTATTAGCTTTTAGCTAACGTTGAGCTAATATTAGCTATTGTTTTGATCATTTTAGCTTGTAGCTACTATCTGTTAGTTTTAGCTTTAAGCTACTGTTGTGATTTTGAGTTTAAGTACAGTTTTGCTAATTTTGTCTTCTTGCTTTTGTTTACTAATTTACGTTTTTAGTTACTGTTTTGTGAGTTTTAACTGTTCTGGTAATTTTAGTWAACAAACTTCTTCTGCTGCTGTTCTGTGGGTTCTAGCTTTCACTTTAGCTGATTCTAGCATTTAGCTAGAGGTTTTAGCTGCTGTTTATTCTGGTTCTGCTAGTTTTAGCTGCTGTTTTATTTGCCTAACTTTTATTTTCGCCAGTTTTGGCTTTTTTTTTTACTAATTCTGATTTTGACTTTCAGTAAATGGTTTTTACTAATGTTACTTTTGGGGAAGTTTAATATTTATTTTTTAATTTTGCTCTTTTGAGCATTTAGCTACCTTTCTCTTGGCTTTAGCTGTTAGATTTTGTTCCGGTTGTAGTTTTTAGCCAATTTTACTGCTGTTAGTTGTTTTTTTATTTTTGTTTTGAATCTTGTATATACACGCATGTTCACAACTGCTCACAAACAGGTGTTCTGATCCGGGGGGTTCTGACTGGTCACTGAGTGTGTATATAAGTGTGTATATATGTCTGTGTGTGTATACTGACAATATTTATGAATGTAGGCATGTATGTATGTATATCTT
>NW_013952636.1:41703-43493 GCF_001266775.1 Austrofundulus limnaeus
TGTTATAATAATAAAATACATTTTTTAAATAATTTAAAAATTATGACTTTGGTCATTCATTTTTCCTCTAAATTAAAAAAAAAGATGAGAAAACTTTTTTATTTTTTAAGTTCTGAGTTTTGTCTGTGTTTTTAGCCTCTGTTGTTGCTACAGTTCCTGTGATCTGGGGGTCTGTTGGAGCGGACTCAGCAGATCTGGTCTTGGAGGGAGGGGCTTGGTCTGGGTTTTTACCAGAATTTGGTGGAGGACCGAGCAGACTGGGTCCCCTCTTCCTCTCACACGACTCCACAGCTCTGCACAGATCCACAGGTAAGCGCGAACAAAGCCGAACTTTTCCCGCGGAGCTCGGCTCTGAAACTGAGGGAAGTTGCAGGAGTTCGGCGGGACAGAGGAGCTGATTATCCGCGGACATCTGGTGTGCGGMGCCGGGCTGTTGTTCTCCTCTCGGCCGCTCCTTCTTTTGTGCGTTTCTGCTTCACGCCAACACTTCGGATTAGACCCAACTTTTTTTTTGTTTTGTTTTGTTTTTTTGTCGCGTCCTGGCGCACAAAAGAAGGCTCGTGCGGTTCGGCTCGTTCTGGTTTCTTCCAGAACAAAGTGAGACGAGCAGAGGTCCGGGTGGGGGCGGGGGGGTCTGCAGCCTCATCAGCCCCGACAGGACGCTCTGTTTGGGCGGCTGCTGACGCTCCTCACGTCGGGAGACGACTTTTTTTTTAACCTCTAAAACTTTCCAGGTTTTAACCCCTAATCTAGAAGCTGGAATAAATAGACTTGTTAAAAATAAAATCTTCAAAGGTACACAATATATTACTCATAAAAACACAAGTTCTTTTTTAAGTTATATATTTTGTACCAAACATCACTTTTTCTTTCCTGGGTTGCTAAGAGAGTTTTTTCTTTTGTCTGTTAGCAAAATATCTCCCTAAAAACTGTTCTGATTTTAATAAAATTCAAAACATATAGCTATTGGAAGTCCATCTACAGCTGATTAACTTTTCAAGTTTGCCCCATTCAAGATGGCCGCCACAGCTGATGGAGCTTAGCAAACACAAAAACCGCTGCAGATCGGTTATTTGTGCAGATGTAAGGCTAAAATTTGGTGTGGTAGTAGCTGAGTGTTGTCCAAAACATAATCTGAGCATTAACTGATTATGCAGATTTTGGTTTAAAATTTGGACACAATCTGTGGTGGCTCGTGTGTATTGCTTCATTTAAATCTTGGTGCCTGTTTTACACATTTAGTGAGTACTCTAGTTCAGTTGAAAGGATTTAAAAATAATATACATGAGTAAAAATGAAAATATAAAGAAAAAGCAATGGTTTATGTGCTGTTTTTCTTGGCTGTTTTCATTAATTGTTCACCTTTCTGTGCTAAAAAGTAAAAATACCAAAAATAATAACTTTGMTTTAACATTAGTTACTATGAACAGTTTGCATTAGTGTGATGTGATCAGGTTTTTACTGAAAATAAAAACCCTGGGTTTGTCACAAACAAATTTTTGTCTTGCGTACAAACCGGACAAAACTTCAGCTTCGTTTGGCCCGCGGGCCGTGAGTTTGACGCGTGGTGTGCATCTCTTCCAGAGGCCTCAGGGTTCACTTGTCTGACCCACCATCACCGGATCCCACATTCCTTTGAATCCTGCTGACCCAGAGGCAAAAAAAAAACCTCACCCAGTCACAGGAGGTGGATCTGTTTGGTTCTGAGTGCTCCCGGGTCACACAGCACAGCGATTGTCTGTGAAACTGTATCTGATAAAGTTCTGCAGAGTTTTTTTTTTTTTTTTTTT
>NW_013952636.1:44513-64475 GCF_001266775.1 Austrofundulus limnaeus
CTGTAGTGGCGACCCGGGACCATGGAGATATAGACAGCTTTTTATAAGGTAAAAATAATAAAACAAGGTCTTTGTCTGCAATGATCAGACATGTTTTTTATTATTGCCGTTAGTGATTATCTTAATTTGGGCTAAAAGAATTGACAGAATCCTACACACTGTGCCTTTAAAAACATTGTTCTCTTTGAAATCTGCTTCAGCAAACTGTTTTAGATGTTAGCTACCATTTAGCTACTTTAGTTTTACACTAACCTGTTGCTATTTCTATCAAGCATTTTTATTGTTAGCTTTTATCCAGCCTTTATCTGCTTTTGACATTTAAATGAAATATTGCAACTTTTTAGAATTAGATAAATTTTTGTTGCTTTTAGCTGGTATTTAGCTAGTTTTAGCTTTTAGCTTGTATTTAGCTTCTTTTAGTTTTAGCAGGCATGTTAGATTTTGTAGCATTTAGCTGGCATTGTCCTTTCAGTTTTAGCTATTCTAGTTTTTAACTTGCGTGTTGCAACCTCTATCAAGCCTTTGCTATTTTTTTAACTTTATTTATTATGCTACTTTTTGGTTTTAGGTGAATTTTTTTTTGCTTTTAGCTAGTATTTAGCTAGTTTTAGCTTGTATTTAGCTTTTAGTTTTAGCAGGCATGTAAGATTTTGTTGCATTTAGCTGGCATTTTCCTTCAATCAGTTTTAGATACTCTAGTTTTTAACTAGCATGTTGCTATCTCTATCAAGCCTTTGCTATGTTTTTTATTATTTATTGTGCTACTTTTTGGTTTTAGGTTAGATTGTGTTGCTTTTAGCTGGCATTTAGCTAATTTTAGCCGTTAGCTTGCTTTGTGTTTCTTTTAATTTTGGCTGTAAGGTGCAAATTTTATGATTTTAGCTGGCATTTAGCTAGTTCAGCTGTTGGCATGCATTTAGCTTTTTTCAGTGTTAGCTGGCCTTTTTCTACTTTTGTTTTTAATACATCCTTGTGTTTCTTTTAGTTAGCCATTTAGATTTTTTTAACTGAAACGTTGCCGTTTATAACTCTGTACTACTTTCAGCATACTAATATCTCCTCTAGCTTCTAGCAAGCCTTATGTTGCCCCTGTTAACAATAAGTGTTAATTAGGTGTCAACGATAGCCATGTGATGTGATGTGAGTATCAGTCACTTGGAGGCAGGGCTTAAAAGCCTGAATTTTGCCTGAAACTCTCAGACTGAAGAAGTCTCTTGGAGMAGAGACGAAACGTTTCATTAGAGAAGAATCAGTCCAGAAGACCTATACAATTTTTTTTTCTTTTTGTTGCTTAGCTCAATTTCAACTTCTTTAAACAAGTTTCTTTTCTGTTGTTCTCATTAGTATGAAGCCCGGCTGTGTGCTGCTCGATGTAGTTTGTTATAGTTTGATGCTAAATATTTAAAATCCAAAACAGACTCAAGTTGCAACTCAAGAATCCAGAGTTTCCTTCCTTGGTTTTTTTTTACCACCTCTGAGCTCAGGCGGCCATCCGAGTGCTGAACCGAATTTCAAACAGAATGGAAAAACTGGCCGAGGGGATCTTCCAACACAAACGATTGTTACGTTAGGTTGGCTTTTTTATTTATTTATTCATTTTTAATAGACGTGCCTCCAAACTGGGTTAAGGTTTTTTCCAAATGTGGTTCATATCCCAGTGATCACATACTGGCATGTGAGTCTAAACACATTGTTCCTGCTCAGCAGGTGCCAGAGAGATTTTCTGCTTTCTTCACATAACAGACAAGTGGAACCATGTCAAGCGTGTTTCCTGCTCTCAAGTCTAATTTTACCAGAATTTGTTTGTTGTAATAATAAAGTTTGAAAGTGAGATGCAAACCACAAGCGGAATGAATGTTTATATTGTTTTTTTGTTGCATTAGGCTCAGAATCAAGTTTTGGGATTGGGTCTTTTGAAAGACGACAAGTTACTGCAGAGATGGAATGAACCTTGATTGGCATGCAGCTAAGGCTCCTGGGATGGTGGCTCTAGACTTCAGGCCAACTGCATCTCGCAAGCATACGGTTGTGTAACATGTTGGGCTTGGATAGACGAGCAGATGAAGAACTCTTAAGCCTGGTTTTTACTCGAAGCACCACTGTGTCTTGCTAAGGTGGTTTCACGACTAAAATGGTCTTTTTCTTCTTGCTGAAGCCCCGTCTTACGCGTAGACCCCAGACAGCTGCTTTCTTGTAGGGTATGCGTCAAGTATCGTGATTGGTTTGTGGGCGTGTTCGAGCAAAACTTCTACAGGAATCAAAATAACATCAAATAACCATTAGCTCATCGGTCTAATCAGAAATAAATGGTATTTCTCCAAACAGAAGCCATCCAAAAAGCTATCTACAACAGGTAAGGGTCTTTCCAGAGAACCTCACTTCAGAAGATTGAAACTCTCGCTTAAACACTTTGAACTAGGGTTGGGCGATATTGGCAAAAAAATTAATCACGATTAACTGTGGTATTTAGCCAATAACGATTAATTTGGCAATTAATCCCCCGGAGTCCCTGAACACCCTGGAGTCCCTGAACACCCTAATGTCCTGGTCTCATGACCAATTTGGTGGGAAAGATTTGCTCTTCATAAAAATTTGTTCCGAATTGTCAATATTACAGACTTTGGTCCATACATCAAATTTTAAATTGTGTTGATAGATAAATCAATTTCAGAATTTACTTTTTTATGTTCATCATATTTGAAGCGGAGAGGATCACGACCAGACCGAACGGGGAAATTACCAGCCAGTCTGCCTGGTGGCATTAATCGTATTAATCGTCAAGTGCCAAAAAATAATCGATTATAATGTTTTTCTGATGATTAATTGCACACGTTATGATTATGCCCAACCCTACTTTGAACACAATCAACATGCAATTAGCAAGCTATTGAGTGGTTGGAAAACCTTTTAGAGTTATTCAAATATTGCACGGTGTCAACAAGTGAAAGGTGTGCATTAGTCTGTTAGCAAAACGTCTGATGAACCACTGAAAGGGTTTTCATAAATCTACTAGAACTGATTCATGAACCCACTTACTTTAGAAAACCAAAACTTGGCTCAAAGTCGGTTTTACAGATATTAAGCTAAACCCTGGTGTGGTAGTAGCTGATAGTAGTCTAACTTCATGTATTGTCAGTTGAGTGTTGTTCCCGAAGCTGCTGTTGTTGCATAAATTCGTGCTGTTTGCCGTGTTTCTCTGGGAGGAATTGAATGTTTTGTTTCGTTTGGCTGTAAGATGAGGAACACCAAGCTGCCCTCAAACAGTCACGCAGAGGGATCCTGGTCCACTCGGATGTTCTGGCTTGGCGTCGGCGCAGGATTATGTTCTGTTTGCTTTTTAATCTTTGTTTCCTGGCTTATTA
Source organism: Austrofundulus limnaeus (assembly GCF_001266775.1). NCBI lineage: Eukaryota > Metazoa > Chordata > Actinopteri > Cyprinodontiformes > Rivulidae > Austrofundulus > Austrofundulus limnaeus. The sequence goes on from NW_013952636.1 coordinate 47,876, forward strand.
TCCATTCACCGTCGGGTTTACCCTCATTTAAGGAAACCACACTCAGAGCCGTCCTTTTTCACTACGCTGTACATGCATGAAGAATTTTATAATGAGCCCCTCTCCTGGGATTTTTAGCCTTTTCAACAAACCTTTTTCCACTTTGATTCCACTGTCTAAATTAGTCATGTGGGGCACAAAAACCTGTGTTTGAATTCCTCTGGGTTTTAGTCATACTCTGATGGAGAGGGTTTCTTACATCGACCTCTCGACTCRATTGTTTTCAGACTTTAAAGCGCGATCGCTCCGAGCCAGACGGCCTAACGGGCAGCATGGAACATCAGTATTGGTAATTGGCATATCGGTCCGCCATCTGCTCGCTGCCAGATGCCGAGGCTCTGCCAGAGGTTTCGTACATTTTGAAATCAAGACAATCGTATTACTGCAGCTCTTGCTGACTGTGTTTTTACAAGGAGATGATTTAATTCTCGAGACTGCCTTGTTTTTATATCTTAAAAGGTAAAAGCTTCTCTCGTTCACGTGGCTTGGATTGTGGGGTACTTTTTGTGTGTGCGCAGATGATTGATTGTGCGAGAGTGAGGTCAGTGCTCCTGAGCAGCACTTCTTATGTCATCCCGCAAAGATGCATGTTCTTGCCTTCGTTCCCCAAAGCGGGTTATCCTGAGACGAGTGCAACCTTGTTGAGAGGGGACATTTAGCCTTTAGGCTCCTTCTCATCTGATAAAACAAGCACAGGAAATGTCTCTGTTAGCTGATTGGCCTTGTGTTTTCATTCGGCCTCATCCCACCGGGGTCCCGGCTGTGTACAGTGTGTCCCCATGGCATCGAAACCACCTTGCACATCTCTTCTTAACAGCTACATTAACTTTTTACATGTAACGCCAGTCTATTTTTTTTTCCTTTCTGTCTCCTCTTTGTCTGCCTCACATTCCCTCAACTTCTTCCCAAACAGTCCTGAAACTAAACAAACATTCCATAATCAAGCGCTTGTCAAAATGGCTTTTAAAACTCCCATATTTTACGGGTAAAAGGGAATTACGAAGAACACGGAGGTGATACGGTGAGCTTAATCCCAAAGGAGTGTGAAAAATACTGTTCAGTGCAAACATATGACTGGTGAGGTCATGTGTTTACAGAGTTATAAAGRCAAACTGTTCAATGAGCCTTGCAGGAAGGGGGAACAGACAGGCTAATGTAAAGGTCAGCTATAGGCCCTCCAGGATTTATGCTCGTGGCTTTTCTTAATGCGTTGAAGTGTGTAGAGTGAAGGTGAAGGACATCTTGGAGAGGCCATGTTGGACGGCTGCCATCCTGGGAGTGAGAACTGGCGAGAGAGAAATTGGGCGTGTATGTGGTAACGATGAAAACGAGAAGTTACCTCATCCAAATATAACAATCGCTGTGTCCTTACATGGGTATCCACATCAGATAGGCTTCAGACGGTTTTTTTCTGGTTCTGTCTTTATCAACTTCACGCTGTTGTTTACTTTAGGACGTTGAGTATTTTTGTTTTAATGTTGAGTTCCGTTTGATTTTAAAGCATCAACTTTACCAATCYCTAAATGAACACAATCATTTTTTCTTTGTCCAGTTTTTAAATTCTTGTAGATGCCTGTGTTAGCGAAACATCWGCCAGTTTGTAGTTTGGTGTCCAGTTCTTAGTTTTTGTGTTTGTTTGTTGGTCTTCACCAACTTCTCACTATTACTTTTTTTTACTGGTAAAAGTTCCACTTTGATAAAAAGTCCATTATTTCCTGATCCACTCATTTTTGCCAGTTTGTTGAATATGAGCTATTTTTGTTAGATAATTTTTTGTCATTTGTTTTTGACATACCTGTACATGGTAATATTTGTTATATTTTAATGAGCAAAATATTCTAACAATTGAATTAAAGTATTTTTCTCCATTTTTAGCCTGTGTACTAAAATGTAAGTATTCTTAAAAAAATGGTTTATCATCAATTACAAAGTGCAGTTTAATGTACTCTTATGTGATGCACTTAAACATAAAAAATAYTGTTTGGTATTAATTAGGCCTCGATTTCAATTCTTTGGGTCACAATTTGATTCAGTTTTGATTTGACATTGCTTCAAACGTTTCAATATCAAATTCATAAAAAGAAGTAGTGCACGAATAATTCACTAAAGTAATATTTAAATATTTATTTTCTTGCTTATATTAACAGAATTGTATACATTGACATTTTTTTTAGAAATAAAATATCTGAAAATAAAGTTGTAGCCTTGTAATACTTGTTCTAAACATGGATTGTTAACATAAACAAGCTGGCCAGAGGATCGATATTGAATCAAGGAATTTTCTGAATCAATATTGAATTGCATGAAAACATATTGCTGTTCATTGATGAAATGATATTTTTACCCACCCTTAGTGTTGGCCGGGTGTGTAAGAAAACATCGATACTGAAATATATTTCATTTCCTGCTACTGTATCAATTAAAAAAACAGAATTTTATCAGATTTTATGCGTGTAAGGCATGCTCTTCATACTTACTTTTGTTTTTAATTAGAATATCTTGAATAGAAAAAATGGCCTTGCTTACAGTATTGCAATATTTTGTGATATATCGTGACCTGTGTCTGTATTATATCACCAAATTCTTGCCAGTACACAACCCTACCTGTTACAAGCTAACTAGCATAGCATTAATGGTAATTTTTGAAGTTGTGCCTGTTGTTTTCATGAAGGTTGATGGGTGACAAATGTTGGCTTGTTGGTAGCACAACGGCTCAGTGGTTAGCACCGACGCCCCACAGCAAGAAGGTCCTGGGTTCGATCCCCGGTTCGGACCTGGGATCTTTCTGTGCGGAGTTTGCATGTTCTCCTCGTGCTTGCGTGTGTTTTCTCCGGGTACTTCGGTTTCCCCCACCCCAAAACATGTACAGTAGGTTGCCTTCAGGCCCAGGCCACCCTTGAAAAAGAGATCTGAGATCTCAATGGGACTTGTCTGGTAAAATAATGGTAAAATAAAAAATAAATTGTTGGCTTCTTGTGGTGTCCTATAAGGTATTGGAGTATTTTAACCACGGTTGTGACTTTGAACTAAGCGTCAAAGGGTAGTGGGTTAAKCCTCTGAAATGGTACAGATGACCTTGCCAACTCTCCTGACTGTAAGTCCTGTGACCTATCCCTCCACCCTTTRTCCTACCTCCACATCCCGACTTTGTTGACTGTTTCGAAGTTAGACATGTGTRACGGAGCGGGGCGCATAGTTGTAAATGATCCGCGTCCAACCCTGCCACCTGAGTCGGCATGCCAGACGGCGGCTCAGCCTGAGGTTTGTGTCGGAGCTCCAGTCGGGGAGTGGTGGTAATTGTTTAAGAGTGCATTTATAGAGTGTACTCTTTGTGCCTTCTAATCAGAAGCATACTCTGGCATTTACATATGAGCCTCAGAGGATTGTTCAGGAATGTATTACAAGCGAGGCGGGAGGACTGGAGAGTGAGGGAAAGAGGGGGAAAAAAAGGCAGCTGTGGTGGACCATTCCATTGTTGCCATTTCTTTCCACTTCACATGTCTCTGCCCTGTTGGGATGGAGGGAGGGATTTTTAAAGATAAAGGGCGTGTGTGTGAGAAAGGGAAACCGATTAAAGCTGAAGATTGATGGTTAAAAAAGGCTAATTGTGAAGCCGTTTCTCTTTCAGCACCAATAGCAAATGTAGTGTGTTTTAAAGCACCACTTTCTGTGTCTTTGAAGTATTAATATTAACAATTTATTTGAAAAATAGAAACTCTGCACTCCTATCTGTCTACCWTTCCAGGGGCCCTTATGGATTAGATCTGTTTTTGCGGATTCATTTTGGTATGCATTAGGTAATTTATCAATTTTTTTCCCCCTCTCTGTGCTTTAACTTGAATCTGGCAAGGTTACAAGGAGAGCAAAAATATGGCCTCAGAAAACCATTTTAATCAGACAGTGCTCCGCGGGGACAAACGGCTGGCATTGGAGAGCTTTTTACCTCATCAGAGCTCTGCCAGTGGTGATTGGGAGAAACACTCAGTCAGGTTTTTATTGAATAACCCCAGCTCAGTACCAGAGGGGCTTTACTGTAATAGAGCAGCTCTACAGCCMCTAAGGGTGACAGCCAAATGGTACTTATTAAAGTATGGGCTAATTCTTACTATAGGTGTCCTGCTGCAGTTTAAATCTTGGACACTGYTGGTTTGATTTTGCTGCATTTTATTTATTTATTTTTTCAGAACTGAGATACATTTGTGTACAAATGTCCTGTGATCACACAAATCGCCACATATTGGTGATTATTCACTACTTTCCTTCCATCTTGGTTTGAAATATCCTCCTAAACTGCAAGGGGCTCAGCAGTTTAGTTTTCTCAGATTCGTTTTTGCGCCTTGACAGTATCGGAGCGAGTCTTCAGATGCAACTCCACTCGTGAATAATGGCTGCTGGTGCCGTCGACTCTGCTTATTTACACGATGCACAGTTCCGTGCACAAATTGAGCATGACGCCTAATGGAGTGTGAGCGCGGATTAATTACCCCCACATTTAGACTAATGGCTCCTTCTCCATGATTAATGGTGACACCTGTCACAACGAAGCAGAGTGAGGCTAGAACATATGAAGGCTTTAATTCCGGAATAAGATGTCTGCCARGGCGACAAGGGGATATTTGCTTTGGCGGAAATCTGCTCGTTTGTTTTGGTGACGCTTTGTGATCGGTTTGATGAGGATATCTGGGGAGAATGCCGTGTGTGGTATAAATAAGAGATGCAAAATATAGCATTGGGATAATGTTGGGTATGGCGATAATCAGAACAGTCAGGATAAAACCATGTTTTTATCACTTTCTTTCAGAGCCCATGCAGTTTATGCCAGATATTCACATGATCTTTGTTTAATCAATGTCTAGTATAGCAAGCTTTCTTTCCTCTTAAAAGTAGGCTATCTTTTCCCTAAAACCAAGAAAATCATTGGTTGTTATTGCTCAGTAAGAGGGTCATAAAGTGAACAAACCCTATTGTTTCTTAATAAAATGACCCAGAACAAATAAATAGCAGGAAACACGAGAAAATTGTGAGTCAGCTGTGTTGCAACTACTGACTGAATAGTTTAGTTTTAACCTTAGACTCTGCCAAGATCAACCATGGCCCAGGTGTTGTGCCCAGAGGACATTAAAACATGACTATCTAGAAAAGGTATATGTAGAAACAAGGTTTCTGGCTCAGTTTCAGGTTCTTTGTCTTCCTAATTCTAACCTGGGAGCTCAGATACAAGGCACACCCTCCAGTTGTTTTGGAGACTTATCTCTGTCCCTCACAATTTTTTTGATTTAAGATTTGCTGTTTTGGGGCAGGTCTCCCAATGGCCTGAATCTGACTCTAGTCTTTATCTAAGCTACTCAATGAATGAGCCTGTACGTGTCCTCGACTAAACCTAAAAGTACAAGGTTTTCACATCCTGTTTTGAGCACTCAGTGAGGTTTTAACAAGCCATGAGTGGAGGATTGGTGTGAGAAGAGGTGTCGTTGACTTCTGGTTTCGGCCCACACTTCAGAACTCGGTGTGGCTCCATGGTCTCATCTTAGCTTTTACCTGAGGAGAATATCTACACAGTCAACTATGTCTGCTAGCTGCAAGCTAAATCCATGTAGCTGTATGTAATACACAGCAATTTGACGATCATAGACGCCATCAAACTTGCCAAACTTCTTATAGGTATGCCATGAATTCATGGTACTTGAATTGGAATAATTAACCATATATTGCAGTGCTTTGTGTTATTAATATTGCATATTTTGATATTGTTTTGCCAAAACCGTATTGTGTACAATAAATAGTCAGAAAAACTGTAGACTAATATTTGCTACTTTGCAATTACCGCATTTAGTGTCATATGATGATGCCATGATGTATTTTTGTGAGCCCAATGGTGGAAGGCAATGTGGAGCAGCCAATGCTAATTTGTTTAATCACCTGAAACATCAACATAAATGGAAATACAAGGAAAGACAGAAAATGCAGACCAATGCCACAAGTCGGCTACATGCAAGTGCAGTTGTCAACTATTAATAGTTAAACATTTTTTTGTCAATATTGCCCAACTCAACCCTAGGTCAGCCTTAGCTGAAACTACAAACACAGCGTAGTGTATCAAAGAAATTAAACATGGAACTCATTCTAGCTGGTCTAATTAAAGCTGCCTTAATGAGAAATAAAACAGCCGTGTACCCATCAAGAACAATGGCTTCTTGTTAGCAATTTGCATCCTAAGTGTGGTGGAGACTGGATATATATGTTTTTATGAGACTTTTTATGTCTGAATCAAACCCCGAGCCCCGCAATGTCGGTCACTCCTGTGACAGCCACCTGGAAGACCACCTTGGAAAATAAGCCCCTATTAGTTCAGGTTAGACTTAATGACCAGTAATGATACACCAGCCAAGCCAAACTGTGCAAAAGGGCTCCGTGCAGGCAGAAATGAAATACCAGTCACTCAAGCTCTGAACATAAACACAAGGTGGGTGGTGAGTATTTCTGTGACTGAGGTGGTTCAGACACGTATTTGTGTATTTGAGAGCAAACTCGACCAAAGTGGAGGAGAGAAACTTCCTCGCTAGAAGACATGGGCGAACCCCTATGGACAGATTAGGGCCGGACGGGGGGTGGTTGTGGCTTTGCATTTCTTCCCCTTTAGCGCTGCTGCTTAGCGATCCAAATCTAATTTCCAGTTCTACCATCAGCTGGAAAAAAAAAGATTGCAGCAACCTCTACACAGCCACCAGTGATGCCTCCTTTATGCGCAGTACTCAATTATTTACAATTTCATGGCTGTCTGCGATATGTGTTAGTCTAATAAATTTAGGAATTAGAAAGCTTAAATATCACACGTATATTAACCCTACAAAGCAGAATTTTATCCTCAATTTAGCAGTAAATGCCACACATCATTCTAATGGTATTCAATGATGATTGCGTCTTCTGCGGTCTAAATATTTTGTGGCCTCGAATTAGCACAAGCTTTAAAACGGTGTGATATGAGTCAGTCACGTCGAATAAGCTGCAGAGCTTCCAGGCCTGCCGAGGCTGTATTTGTACAAGACACACATACAGAGGAAGAGAGGGAGCTTTGTTATGTCTCATAAAGCTCTGGGGTTTCCTGAAAGTTTTGGCAACGATTCCAAAAATCACTGAAAGGGGGAAGATTGAGGCCAACGTGAGGGTAACTTTCTTTAAAGACGCAATGCAAGTCCGACAAAAGCTGCTCTGCCATTGTGTTTCGCAGGTGTTAAGATGGCGCACTGCTGCAAATGGACAGATTAAGGCCAGGATAATTAGTCAATGCAAGCACACAAACACCAGACCAACTGATGCAACAGTGTGACATGAATGATTAATTTCACCACTCGACAAGACAATGGAAGCCTGCTGTATAGAAAACTGGAGTTTCATGCTAACGCAGAGAGAATGTGACAAAAAAAATAGCAGATATGATAAATCGGTCACAGAAATTCCTGCCTGAATGATACAGCTTCACAGTAGGTCTTTTTCAGGTTGGTCCGCTCGATTGTTTTCATACGAGGGGTGGGCAGCGATTTCCAAGTATTTAAAGATTAAGTGAATTTGGAAAAAATATTATAAATTATATTTTCCCCCCTCATTTACAGTAGCTCAGATTAGCTGAAGTTATAAGCTACCATTAGCTTGGGTTAGCTGAAAAGACAAGATGATAATAGCTCAGGTTAGCTGAACTGATAAGTTAATGTTAGTTCAGGTGAGCTGAAGTGAAGTGGTTAACGTTCATGTTAACTGAAGTAGTAGGTTAATGTTGGCTCAGATTAGCTGAAGTGCTAAGCTAAAACTTTGTTTTTAGTGTTAAATGTATTTTCTGGGGACCAGTAGGCTGCAGAGGTGTCTCCGTCAGGTGCCTCTTCTACTTGTCACATAGGCAAGAGGCTACAGGAGCCTGCAGCGGCCAAAATATTCTCATTTGTTGTCATTGTCATTGAAAAACTCCTACTTTTTTAGAATAAATAAACAAATTTTGCAACAATCTAAGTTTTTGTTTTTTCTAAGTCTATTGTGTTTTTAAAGCCCAATTCCGTCGTGTCTTATTTTCCACACAACCAAAACCACGGGGCACTAGGAATGCGTGATACAAACGATATACGGTAGAAACGATATAAATTTGTCCTATGATAGAGATCTGTAGTCTACCGGCCAACCGCGCAATTGTTTTTGATGACTTAACCGGCTGGAGTCAAAACAGAGGAAGCGGGAAGCAGCGAGGCTGAGAGCGCAAATGAAGAGGGGAAAAAAACTTATCCGGACCTGGTTCGGGTGTGTGAAAATGAACGCCGAACTTTTTACATATTTACGTGACGGCGCGTCCTCCGGTCGGATGCCGACCGACCACACTGCCTGCTGCGGGAGGAGCGCGCGCCGCGGCATGTGTGAAGGGCTCGACACACGGGAGGCGACATCGCTCGCTCTCCATTCATTTCCACGCAGCGAGGCGACTGTCAGTGCAGGTGAAATCAGTGCAGGTGAAATCAGTGCTCAGGTGGGATGCACAAAAATCAGTCTGGACCTCGTTTCTCCTGCGGTCATAGCGAGACGACGCATGGCCGAATGCGCGTGCACTCCAAAACGCGACTATAATGATTGTCACCCCGCCGGAGCGCGCACAGATTAAACACGTGGAGTGCAGAAAAAATAATCTGCAAAGTGTGTAGAAAGGAATAAATACAAGCAATTAGTTTTACCACCTTAAAACGAAGCAGGTTATTCCAAACACAACACCCAATGGATGCAATATCTATTWCATTAAAGTTATTGTGTGTATATCATTTAACCAGGTAGATCTCCCTTAAATTTAGATTTTTATGGGAGACTTTAAAGTGTCCCTTAAAAAAGTAGATTTTTAAGGTCTAAATTTCTTTACCTGTACATATTTATTCCACTCAATTAATGTGCGATTTATTTTCTATTAAAAGTTTTATATCGTGATATATATCGTTACCGCCACTCATCATAATGTATATCGTGATATGAATTTTTTTGCCATATCGCACCTTCCTACYGGGCACTACAAAAGACAGACTGAGTCCTGCAGACAAAACTATGATCTGTTTTCTTTGGCAGATTGTCAACACATTCTAATCCCTCGTATCACCTAACCCGAGTGGGAAGCACGACTTTCTTCGAGTTGGTCTTGTGTCTGGGGCGGTGGCTGGTGGTTTGAGGGGGGATTTTCTTCTGGGGGAACAGGACAGTTCAAGGGTGGGGTTGAATATTTGAGGACAATTTAAACATTACAAAATAATTCAAAAAGGGTGTTTTTAATTAAAATCCTCATCCCTGTTTCATACCAGCTCATAAGGTGTGTAAAAGCTGTGAAGCTGACCTGGTTCTGGACCTTAACACCCTGTCTTACCACTTTCACCTTGAGTAAAATTCAGCACAGTAGAGCGTTTGATATAAGAAAAAAGCAGGATGTAATGTTTTGGAAGGAGGTGGTGGTTAAAACCAGTGTTGTGGTTTTATATCTTTACAGTTTAACTGCAAATCAATGACACACGTGCTTCATCTGGATTTTTTGGGAATTGTTCATTGCTTGAACAGGAGAACTTTGTGTGGTGTTTTTGATCAAATCACAGGCTGTTTTTCTTTCTTTTTTTTTCCAATTGTTATTTCTTTGTTCTCCTCCATGTCCTTTGACACTCTCATTTTGTATGAGCTATTGTTTAAGAGAGCTATCATGTCAAAACTTTTTATGTTCAGCTAGACTGACACTTGAAGCTTACGGAAGTTTACAAAATTTACGTATGTAAAAAAAGTTACAAACTAACCGGGACCTGGAGATTGTGACGACACAACAGCTGCTGTAACTGCTGAAGCTGTAAGATCGCCACCTATCAGCTCAATGTGTTCTTTGTGTCTTCCTCTGGCTTGCTAAAATAACTGCAGTCACCCCCACGCCGCTTACAAAATTTACAAAAGTTCACGAAATTTACGGAAAGTTGTGAATGGACCGAGAGCTGTTTGTAAAAACAGCACACAATAACTTTTGCTGAAGCTGTAACATCGCTACGCACCTCTATCGAAGCCTGCTCAATTAAGCTTTAGTGTGTTCCTCGGGCTTCATAAAATACCAGCGGTCACCCCCACGCCACTTACGAAAATTATAGAAGTTTACGAAATTTACGTAAAGTTTCTCTCCATACATCCTCTATCCAAACCAATGCAGCTTTATCTGTCTTCTTTGTTAATTTAACTGCTGTTACTTCCCACACCGTTTACAAAAATTGTAGAAGTTTTAAAAAATTTACGAAAGTTCACAAAATTTACGTATAGTTGTGAACGTCCCGAGAGCAAAGTTTGTAAAAACAACACTCAATAACTTTTGCTGAAGCTGTAACATCGCTACGCACCTCTATCGAAGCCTGCTCAATTAAGCTTTAGTGTGTTCCTCGGGCTTCATAAAATACCTGCGGTCACCCCCACGCCACTTACGAAAATTATAGAAGTTAACGAAATTTACGTAAAGTTTCTCTACATACATCCTCTATCCAAACCAATGCAGCTTTATCTGTCTTCCTTATTAAATTAACTGCTGTTACTTCCCACACCGTTTACAAAAATTGTGGATGTTTACAAAATTTACGTAAAGTTTACAAAATTTACGTAAAGTTACAGACTGGGAGCGCAGGTTGTAAAAACAACACATAACAGCAGCTGCTGAAGCTGTAACATTGCTACCCACCACTATCCAAGCCTGCACAACTTATTCTTGATGTCTTCCTCTGGCTTAATAAAATTTGCAGTCACCCCTCATGATACTTATGACCTTTACAGAAGTTTACGAAATTTACCTTAAAATACGCACAGACTGGGAGCAGAGTTTTTGAAGCTGTAAAATCGCGATCGACATTTATCCAAGCCTGTGCAATTCATTTTTAGTGTTTTTGTCTGGCTTTTTTAAATAGCTGCAGTCACCTCCCATGCAACTTACAAAATTTACGGAAGCTTATGAAATGTATGTAGTGTCAAAAAAAAAACAAACTAATAAACTCTCGGTGACCTCAAAAATCATCCCTCTAGCTACGCCTGGTTGCTAATATGCAGATTAATACATTCCTGCTAGATGTGAAGTACATGAATACATAATTTAAGAAAAGTGTTTTCAAAACAGCAATAAAGTGGTGTATAATACGCCAACTGTTTGTAGATTAAGTTAAAATAAGAGCAACCTAGTCTCTCTTGCATGACGCTCTTTTGCAACTACTTCTTAAATTATGTTTTTTATGTGCCTTTGCTGAACAAAAACTTTTTTTTTCTTTTTAGTACTGAGCTGAGTACAGCGTCAGGAGATTACTCCACCTCTCCCCATCCAGTGTGAGTAATAGGCCTACCCGGTCAGGTCATCTTGATGGTCCACCACCCCACCCGCCACCCACCCACTCCTTAATCTTCTCATATCTTTCTCCAGGAATGCAGTCCCCCTTATTTTGAAAAATACCTTGTCATGTAATACCCTTGAAAAGCCTTGCAGCACACTTCCAAAAAAAAAAAGGGGGAATTGGCATTCCACTACTTGATTTACTTGTGTGTTAAAACAAGGCAAGAAAGATAAGGATTTATGGAGTTTTGCAGTGATTAAAATAAATATGTCCTTTGTTTGAGTCGTTTTTTGTTTTTTGTTTTCCGTAGATCTGTGGCGCATGCACAAAAAAGGCAAGCATGTCAGGGTTTTCACTCAGCTGTCATGTTTTCATCAGGCTCTCAGTGTGGGGGCATTGCATCATGTTTTGTAGCCTCCCTCTACCCTCACGTATGCTTCCATGTAAGGTATGATGGGAAGATATTCTCACTTTGTGTGGGTTTAAGTCAGCCTCATAAATCACTCTACCGCTTACAATATGTTCTGAGAATTTTTTTTTCCCCCGCTACCCTACTCTTCCATTTTTATTTTTTATTTATTTCTATCTTTTTTTTCTTTCTTTCTTTTCAAAGTCTCAACAGGGTGTAATTTTTCTCCAGCCGTGGAGCGAGCCGCACGCTCACGTGGTTTTTATAGGAAGCGTGTCACAAATGTTCAGCAGATCCATTTTGTCTCCACTTTCACTTGTAGAGAAACACATAAGGAACCTCTCAGGCTTTATGAGAAATACATTTTTGTGTTCCACCTAATGATTCCAGCATGACACGTTATTGCCTACGAACCAGAGGCAGTGGTCTGCCGTGGGCCCTGCTTATCTTCTACACCGTTTATCACTTAGCTTAGGTGCATATCTGCTTTTTAAAATTCAGTTTTTCTACGGTTGTCCCAAACTATTTGCCTACACAAAGTCAGGTAGTGGTTAAAATATTTTGCATACATACCTCGTGAAAAACTAAAAAGCCTTCAACAGAGTGAGACATGAGAAGGGGTGATCTGTGTTCGCTAGATGTCGTTTCTATTTTCCTTTTTTTTTTATCCACCTTCATCTGTTTTGCTTTATTGCCGCCCGCCGGATAATCTGTTCTGTAGCTGTGGTGTCAGCAGCAGCAGTAGCTTTTAGTAAAGCTCGACATATATCAGCTCTCCGGCTCCACTAGTCTCCCCGGTCAGCTCACTAGTATCAGATTGATGTCCCGTTGTGCAGACTGACTTCTGGCTGGGCCTCATTTACTCTGACAGAAGGCGGGTGTCAACGCGGGCCGTCCTGGAGGAACTGGAGGAGGTTTTCTGTTTGCCTGGAAATTGACACAAGAAAAGGGATGTGGCAGGGCGACAAGTCGCGATGTGTTTTTGCTTCAAACGGAAGAAAAACTGTACCAGTGCAAGAGCAGTGACCAGGAATTTAAAAAAGCTACAAGATGTTTTAGAATGTAAAAATTGGTTTCTTTAATTTATTCAGCATTTTTTTTTTTTACATTTATGATTAAAATCTTGGACTACAGTAAATGTGACAGTTTGAACTCTGAGGGCCAAATGGTTGCTGAAATGTTAGAACAAGCAGAACTGAAGCTAGAAAAAAACAAAAGCTAAAATTAACGATGCAAATGTAGGACTGTGGCTAAAAGATAAAATTGAAAAAACTGTAGCTTCAAAGTAAAAGTAGCAAAACTGTATCTAATGGTTGGTTAGTACGGAAGAGCGTTGCATTCACCAAATAAAAAAAAGACTCCTGATCTCATAATTACGACATTTTATCTTATAATTGAGATCTTTTCGCGTAATTATGAGAAGATCTCGTAATTGAGATCTTTTCTCGTAATTATGAGATCTTTTCTCGTAATTATGAGATCTTTTCTCGTAATTGAGATCTTTTCTCGTAATTGAGATCTTTTCTCGTAATTATCAGATCTTTTCTTGTAATTATGAGATCAGGTGTCTATTTTTTTAAATTTGGTGAATGCAATGCTCTTCCATAGATTAGTGACACTGGAGCCAAAAGCTAAAATTAGCAAAACTGTGGGTAATGACAAATTTGCTGGTTTTAACCTTCGGTTTCAGTTTTTCTAACAAGACATTGGCCACAGTTTTGCTAATTTTAGCATTTGGCTCCAGTTTTGTGCCAGTTTGAACTCTGAAGAACAGAAGCTAGAATAAACAAATTTTAAAATCAACAGTGCAAACATAGCAGAACTGTGGCTAAAAGATAAACAGGAAAAACTTAACTACAAAATGAAATTAGGAAAACTGTAGCCTAAATCTACTATTAAAAAGACTGGCTAATGGCTAGTTATTAAAACTGGAGCCAAAAGCTAAAATTAGCAAACCCTTCAGCTTACATCTAAATTTAGCAGTACCTACAGCTAAAAGCTAAAATTAGCAAAACCTTTCAGCTTATATCTGAATTTAGTGATACCTACAGCTAAAAGCTAAAATTAGCAAAACCTTTCAGCTTATATCTGAATTTAGTGATACCTACAGCTAAACGCTAAAATTAGCAAAACCTTCAGCTTACATCTATATTTAGCAATGCCTACAGCTAAAAGCTAAAATTAGCAAACCCTCATCTTACATCTAAATTTAGCAGTGCCTACAGCTAAAAGCTAAAATTAGCAAACCCTTCAGCTTACATCAAAATTTAGCAGTACCTACAGCTAAAACCTTTTAGCTTACATCTAAATTTAGCAGTACCTACAGCTATAAGTTAAAATTAGCAAAACTTTCAGCTTGAGCAGTACCTACAGCTATAAGCTAAAAATAGCAAAACCTTCAGCTTAAATCTAGATTTAGCAGTACCTACAGCTAAAAGTTAAAATTCACAAAACCCTTCAGCTTGCATCTAAATCTAGCAGTACCTACAGCTAAAAGCTAAAATTAGCAAACCCTTCAGCTTACATCTAAATTTAGCGATACCTACAGCTAAAAGCTAAAATCAGCAAACCCTTCAGCTTACATCTAAATTTAGCAGTACCTACAGCTAAAACCCTTCAGCTTACATCTAAATTTAGCAGTACCTACAGCTAAAACCCTTCAGCTTACATCTAAATTTTGCAGTACCTACAGCTTAAACCCTTCAGCTTACATCTAAATTTTGCAGTACCTACAGCTATAAGCTAAAATTAGCAAACCCTTCAGCTTACATCTGAATTTATCAGTATCTACAGCTAAAAGCTAAAATTAGCAAACCCTTCAGCTTATATCTGAATTTATCAGTATCCACAGCTATAAGCTAAAATTAGCAAACCCTTCAGCTTATATCTGAATTTATCAGTATCCACAGCTATAAGCTAAAATTAGCAAACCCTTCAGCTGATATCTGAATTTATCAGTATCCACAGCTATAAGCTAAAATTAGCAAACCCTTCAGCTGATATCTGAATTTATCAGTATCCACAGCTAAAAGCTAAATTTAGCAAACCCTTCAGCTTACATCTAAATTTAGTGATACCTACAGCTATAAGCTAAAATTAGCAAACCCTTCAGCTTACATCTATATTTAGCAAAACCTTCAGCTTACATCTAAATTTAGCAGTACCTACAGCTAAAAGCTATATTTAGCCAACCTTTCAGCTTATATCTAAATTTAGCACCTACAGCTATAAGCTAAAATTAGCAAAACTTTCAGCTTGAGCAGTACCTACAGCTATAAGCTAAAAATAGCAAAACCTTCAGCTTGTATCTAAATTTAGCAGTACCTACAGCTAAAAGCTAAAATTAGGAAACCCTTCAGCTTACATCTAAATTCAGCAGTACCTACAGCTATAAGCTAAAATTAGCCAAACCTGCATAAGACCAAACCAAATGGAGCACAAGAAGACAAAATAACAGCTGAAGTAGTTTTCATAGAGAACAGTGTTTTAAAGGAAATTGAGGTCTTAATGTATTTCAATGGGGAACATTGTAAACAGTGTAATTGCTGAGTCAGCACGCACACTGGCAGCTGGTGGTGGAGTGGTTAGGGGAGTCGTCTTGTAACCAGTGGGTTGCTGATTTGATTCTCTGTTCTGTCGGTCTCGGTCCTTGTGTCCTTGGGCAACACTCTTCACCTGCTTGCCTCTTGGTGGTGGTCGGAGGGTCCGATGCCCCGGGGCAGCTGTGGCTACAACACAGTGAGTGAATGGGTGAATGATTGACGTGTAAAAAGCACTGTGGAGTCTGCAGGGACTTAATAAAGCATTATATAAGTTCAAGCCATTTTCCATTGACATGGACGTTGAAGCGCGTCCACAGGTAGGAAACACCTGTTGTTTTATGGTCTGACATGAAAACCGTGCAGAAGAAGTTGCAGAAGCGTCTCTGTTCTTCTGTTGGATGCTGTTCGAGTCCAGAACTCGCAGTCCTGCACCAGGACTGACTCACACATGTTGCACGTAACTCTGAGCAACACAAACACGAAAGCTTCATTACATCCTTGTTTTGTTTAACAGATTATAACCATCGCATGTCGGCTGTGAGGCGCGCGTTTATCTTAAAGTTGTTTGACGTTCTGGACATAATGAGTGTTTTTTTTTTTTTTTTGAAAAGACACGCACATAAGACAGCTGCAGAGCTGGAAACCAATACGTCCTGGATCTGGAGCAGACAGGAGAAGGAGCCAGAATGCCTTCTTAATCGTTTTTTCCCCTCTTTCCTGTTAGGTTTTTATCATTAAAACAAAGTGTTGAAATAATGTGTTGGTCTCAGAGACTTTTTCACTTACTGATTCAGACTAATTTAAACTCATGTCAAGCTTAATATAATGTCCATCCTAAAGGCTGGAAACAGATGAATGCATCATTTATATTGTTTTTATTAGGGCTGTGTATTGGCAAGAATTTGGCGATACGATACATATCATGACAGATGGGTCACGATACGATATATCACGATATATTGCGATACTGTAAGCAAGGCGATATATTGCGATTTTTTTTGGTCCAAAAACTCTGTTAAATAAAAACCACTTACTGGAAAAAAAATGAAAAACCAAAATTCATTGTCTCAGAAAATTCTAAAATTACATAGACATACTTTTGATACATTTAGCTGTGTTCTGCTTTGTATGTGTTTTATTTTATTTGTTTCTTTTTTCATCCATGTTTTCGATTATTAGACTAAATTTGCCAAAAAATAGTTTGAAAATATATTTTTTGCAGCTTTTAGTTTTTAATATTAATTTACAATATGGTCACCCAACAC
>NW_013952636.1:64773-65875 GCF_001266775.1 Austrofundulus limnaeus
TTTTAAACCTTAATAAAAAATCGATACAGGGCTTTAGAATATCGATACAGTATCGGGAAATGAAATATCGCGATATTTCAATGTATCGATATTTTATTTTTCTTACTCCCCTAGTTTTTATACTTATATGAGTTGTGGATGAAAATGTTTTGTGGTGTTTTGGAAGTCATGAAATGCAGATTCAAGATGGCCGCCGCAGCCAACTGACCTAAAAACTGTTTATATGTCAGTCAGTTTTACTAATTTTGAACTCGTGTTTGCCTTTAGTGGTATCTGAGAGTTATTCACAACACACACTCTGTAAAAATGAGACAAATTGTGTGCTTCCTGTGTAACAAAAGTTTTAATTAGTGCTGGGAATAACCTCTAATAACCTGCTAATTTATGCTGTTTATGCTTCTTACAGTTGCATTCTGCAATATTCAGCTATTTTCTGTKATTTTAGCTAATGTTCAGCTGTTATTAATTTATTTCAAATTACTTTAATTTGGCCAATTTTTTGATATATTGAGCTAAAGATTAATATACCAGTAGCTAAGACTTAATTCTATCATAAATTGCAGCCGAAATAAAAAACCAAGATGGCCACAAAAGCTAATTTTAAAGGCCTTTTACTCAGCTAACGTTTGAAATATTGACATGAAAACATGTACTGGTAGCTGAGAGCAAGCTCTATAACATTTTGAAGCCTCAAAAAAATTCAACAATTGTAGCCAAAGCTATTTCGGCTACTTTTTTCCCATTGGAAAAGAATGGATATTCAACATCCTTAAATTTCTTCATAATGTTTCTAAATCTTTACAGAACCTTACATATTATATTCTGGTTTTGCTCCTATTAAATTCATTGTGACAATTTTAGCTACTTTCATGCTAGTTTTAGCTTTTTTCAGATATATCAGCTAAAATTCTTCTTCCTTCTACTATTCTTCTGCTTTGTTTTACTTTTTTGTGCTTCTTTCTGCTAATTTGAGTTGTTTATGCTTCTTACAGTTGCTTTTTGCTAAAAGAAATTGTATAGGTCTTCTGGACGGGTTCTTCTCTAATGAAACGTTTCGTCTCTCCTCCAGGAGACTTCTTCAGTCTTTCAGGCAAAATTCAGG
>NW_013952636.1:66604-70439 GCF_001266775.1 Austrofundulus limnaeus
GGCCTTCACACTAGCATTTTCGCAGGAAATGCAATTTCTCTAGTTTTATTTATAATTATTATTTAAGTTAAACCTTTAGAGAAAAACAGCTAATTCCAGCCGCCTCGGTTATTTTTCTTTCTCTTGCTGCAGAAAACTGTTTTCTCAGGAATTTAAAAGTAGTCCTTTTAATACAAAAGTTTTGTGACATTTGTTATCTTTATTGGTTTGTTCTGCTCTGACCTGCAGTTTCCTGCAGAAAGATAGTTTCTCTGCTGGCAGCTGGGTGAGAACGAAACAGCAAAGTCCCAGATAATTCGATAAAAGTTGCTCGCGAAATGACATGTCCTCGCAGACATTTATTTCTTCGCAACAGGCAGGAGAATGTCAGAGCAGCTTCACGAAGCGAGGAGGAGGAGGGGGGGGGGGGGGGCAGATAAACAAACCGTTTCTAAGTTGAGCGGAGGTCTGTGGCGTTGGAGACGGCTGCTTTTTCACCAGGAGGAATGTTCCCGTCCGGATCAGACTGCGCTGCAGAGACTCGGTTAGGGAGCTCGTGTGCGAGCGAGGGGGGAGGAGAGGGAAAAAAAAACTTTTTTAGTGCGAGTTTTAAAAATGAAATGTCAGAGCGGGGAAAAGTTCAGCGCGCCCTTCGCCTTCCACGACCCTCGAGTCGTGCAGGTGTGCGTGCCCAGCGCCGAGGCGTCACGGCAGGTCCGACATCACCATCAATCATGGCGTTTGTGAGACGCAGCCAAGTCTGTGGTCGCTGCGCAGCGAGTGTGAGAGCTTCATCTTGCTGTGCATGCAGCTTGCAAGAAAACCTCCTTCTCTCCCCCTTTTTCTTTTTTTTTTTCTCTCCCCCAGTTTGGTTACGGGAAAAGGCAGCATTTTTTCTTTCCATATTTGGTCATATGGACCGCTGCCAGAGAGCAGTAGCCTTTTGATGCTGTACAACATTCCTATTTTGTGTGGGATCTGTACTTTTTGGAGCGTTCCTTCCTCCAATTTAGCCCCGATTGTGGGTACAGCATTCTGAAAGTGCACTTTTAAAAGGGACACAAACCCTTTAAAAGTCAAAAACAAAAACTTGATTGCTTTTTTTTTTTCTTGCTGCTCCACAAAGGAGCAGCCTTTTTACGGTATTATTTATGATTCGGGCAGAAAGTATCCAACTCCTAATGCAAAGGTCCCTCTTAAAACCTGCATTTAAAAGTTTGACTGTTTTATAGCCCTCCTGTTTTTTTGCTGCTTCTTGTGCAGCTATTTAATTTGGCAAATTGGTTCAGCAGCTGACAAATAAGAATTTATCATTTTGTTTCAACTTTAAAAAGCTTTAAGGTCTTTCTGCAGTTTCTGAATGCTCATATGAGGGTTATTACGTTACAGAACTTTAAAAATAAATAAACGCACTCTTGGTCTGGCGCAGGTGTCTTCCAGATTAAAGGAAACAACATAATATCTCTGGATCTGATGGTGCGTTCCATTCGTACTTGGAAATTAGGTTAGGTTGGAAATTTTTTAGCCCTGAGTCGGGGGGYAAAAAGAACTGGAGCAACCTTAAAAAGTTGGAATTTGACCTGGAAAATCAAAGGATCCTAACCTCAAAATCCATAATGGCTGACTTGCACATGATGGGTTGATGACTGTGGACAAAACACACACAATATCAGTGAACATGTTGCTACCATGCTTCAATCCATAGAAGTCTATTATCAACTTGTATTGCCTGGTCAATGAACCCAACAACTACAAGTCCCGATTTCACACAATAGTTAGGTATTAAGTTCCCAAACTTCCCACTTCCAAACCTTTGGACCAAGTGTGACGAATGGTTGAAAACATTTATGCATGTTTGACCAAGAGAGGAGGAGATGTTACCAAAACCATGAGTCACACGCTGAATATATAACAGATACCAGTGTTCAGAGTTTAAGTGGGTTATCTCCTGCGAAGGAAAATAACTGAATGCATTTCTATTTTTATCGTGACAGCAGTTAAGAAGAGATTCTTTAATTTGACATAATTGAAACAAATGTTACTCGTAGCCTCGAGTTTATCACAACATTGGCGTTCAGAAAGTAAAWTGGTTCTTAAACAGCACAGCGAAGATTCAGGAGGACTTTTATGGGTAATTCCTGTGTTGTACCTCACTGTTCAGAACTTCGCTTGTGATTTGTCTTCATATCTGAGAACACGGGGAGAGGACGTCGCTTCAGCAAAGTCCTGATAAGACCAGAGAGTCTATCCAGCACAAACAAACCAACCATTTTAAGCAGCTGAAACCACTTTTTGAACGTTATTAGTCTGTGATTTGCATTAAGTTGATCCTTAAATCCCTCATATCATCTGGTTTTCATAAATCTTCGTCGTCGTAATTGCAATAATTGTGCCATTTATCTTCTGGGTCACTGGTTCAGAGATAAATTCAGTCGATGTTTATTCCCTAACTAGCTCTCTCTAGTATCTAAAGCCTCTGTGGTATTTTATTGAGATTTTCTTGGCTGTGTGAGAAGATAGCCTCAGTCAATCTGTCTCAGAGCATATGATTCACATGGCACAGAGAGGGTGCGTTGGAATCTGAACCATTGTCTGGGAATGCAGGAGTCTCCTTTCTTCACCAAATGGAAACGCTACATCTTTAACCTCCAGGTCTTTTCCTTACGCTGATGTGAAATTTCCCCCTGCTGTTTTATCTCCTGCTTGACAGCCAAAGGCGGCACGGAGGCGATCGAAGCGCGATTTGACGGAATGTTGTCTGATCGCGGGATCCCGGGTCATTGATGACAATCTGTCCGAAGCATTCGAGGCCGCGTTTGCATTCGCCTCAGCTTTCTCCGGTTTGCCCATAAATACCGGCGTCGCCTCGTTGAAATTTTCCTTATTTGAGCCGAAGCTTCAGAAATTTGTTTTGGAGGAGACTGTGTGAGCGGAAAGCAGATGATAMTGAGGCTAAGCTGAGCCTCTGATGCGTTTGGCTCACTCCTACGTTGCATACAGGACTCGTTCGCAGCTGAGGAGCTTGGCCTTGACGGCGGAGCCTGTTGTGGTCGGTATTCACTATGACAAATCAAGAAAGAAGTTTGGCCGCTAGGCATGGTTAAACCCTATAAAATTAAACTAAGCACTAAAGTTAATTCTGAGCCAACTAGCCGTGTCTCTTTATATTATAGCGGAGCAAACTGTCCAGCTGTTGCTTAAGCTGTTGGGATCCAAGCAGAAAAGAGTGACAGACAATTGAGTTGACTTTTACCAGATGCTTTATTGCAACTTTATAAGTATTGGTAATGCAGTGTTTAAAGGTSTGGAAATAAAAGCTTTATTTACCTTGACAAAAAGCAACTTCTTTGTTCGTCATAGCTGACATAACGTGTGTGTATATAATATTTACTAAATAAATGTAGCATTAGCTCTCAAGCTAATATTATTAGCTTCCAAATTAATACAACAAATATGTTAATAAATATATTAGGGATGTCCAGATCCAGATTTTTTTGGCTCCCAATACAATCCGATTTTTTTAATGATTAGTCTTTCCAATACTGATCCGATACAGATCTTATAGCTTTATTTCTTTCCAAGTGACAAGGTTGGTAGTATTAAAGCGAGCCCTGCTGTTCCCAACACGAGAAACATCCAGTTTGCAGATTTTGCAAGATGCAGTTTCAGCATCATTGTTTTCCATTGAAAAGTGTTCCCACACTGTGGACATGGTTGCATACTTGTGTGCGTCTTGACTTCTTAACGGCAGTTGTAAACAGGGCTGGGCTGCCACAAACGATTATTGTTATAGTCGATTAATCACCGATTACTTTTTTCGATTAGCCGACTAATCAGATCATACGTTAATTGAATA
>NW_013952636.1:72585-79385 GCF_001266775.1 Austrofundulus limnaeus
ACACACACACACACACACACACACACACACACACACACACACACACACACACACACACATCCTGGAGCTGTAAACATGTTAACGTTGTTTCGGTCCGGCTGTGAGAGGAGATGCACGGTGCAGAAACCAGCAGTCTGGAGGCCAGCTTTCCAAACACACCGCTGTAGGTGTTGATGATTATCACACATGTACACATATCAGAAACACACATTTACACTGTACTTTGTGGTACGATTGTATCATTGTGGTGTAAAAAAAAAAGAGAAGTCACAAATTCATCAAAATAATTCATGTGCATCAGCGCTGTATGCTTCTGGAGACAACTGTAAATCTTAAATTTTAAGTACCGTTCACATAATAATGCGAACATGTTCTCATGCAGACTGAATATATTTTAACAGCTCTGTCAGACTAGCCTCAGGAGACTCCTTACCTCCTGGAAAAAAAATGTTGCGTTTACCCAACTCAAACGGTCCCTGGAGCCTCAGCCAAAACAGCTGTTAAAGTGCACTACCTACCGGCGAGCTGTGTCTTCCTCTTAATATATCTCCCTGTTTTACTGCAGAGCCATTATCTGTGTGATAAAATAACTGTTAAACAGTTATTCTTCCACCCGTTTGGTTTCTTTGCCTGCTTGTGATTCTTGTGGGTCTATCTCCATTATTCATTGGGCGAGAGGTGGGGTACACCCTGGACAGATTGCCACAGAAGACGTTTTTTACGTTGTCCGTTATAAGTCGGACTCACTTTGCCCAAAATCGAAATGGTCCCCATAGTTTTCTTCAAAACTGAGTGTTGCCTCGATGTAGGTAGACTGTAATTGTGTGGTGCCCTAAAACTTACCACCAACAAGTAAGTAATTAGAGACAAAATCACAAAACGCTAACCATTCTCTGCCATGGTTCCCAAAAGCATCCTGGACCAGTTGGGACCACCTTTCTTCTTCGCGATCAGAGCCGATATATCGAGTTCATTTGGTTTAGCTGTCTGAATTCTGTCAGTCAAAAAGCAAGGAAATGTTTGTACCTCAGTGTTGATGTTTTTATAGATGTACTATATTTCTTTTATAGGAAGTAAATAATAAATGGTTTGGGGGAAAAACGGGTCGGTGTTTGATTCTTGTGAAAGGCGATGCTCTCACGGCCGACATCGCTCTCTGGCCAACCAATGACCAGGTTCTAAGGATGGAAAGAAACTCGGGCAACAGGATTGCGAGCCACTGTGACTCGTGAAATATTTCAAGACTGGAAACTTCTTTTATGAATCAGGCTTTTAGACAACAACACAACAGCTTATTGAAGCTGTAACATTGTTGCCCGTGTCTTCTATCCAAGCCTGTTCAATTCATTCTTTGTCTTCTTGGTTTCATAAAATAATTGCGGTCACACACACGTAGTTTATAGAAATTTATGTAGAGTAAAATAAACCTCTTGAAGGACCCGAAAATTGGCATTAAACAAGAACCGAACACTTGCTAAATGTTACGAAAGCCATTGCCAACCAGTCTCCAATAGTTGCAGCCCACTGCAACACTACCTTTAGGGCTTGCACGGTTTTTAGTTTGTGTGCCCCTAAAAGCAGTTTGGTYCAAGTAAATGGAAGTAATTGTCATCGATTCTCCAATTCACCYAGCAATAAGCAGGTGAAAAAAAAATCTTTTCCTCCGTTGATGGAGAACGGACTTGGCTTTGTGCCAGTGTTGCTTTTGCATTTTTGGAATACCTTCTTTCACCTGGACACCTGCTCACTCAGGACGTATCACTCGGCTGCTGTCCTCTTACTTGTTTCTGCACACTTTTATCATTTTGGGGTAAAATGCTCAGAGAAGTGATGACTTCAGATGGTTTGTTTCTGTTGAACAGCTGCAGCTACATCTGCAGGACAGCTTCCCGCCCCGCCGATACTGATGCCTGTTTTCAAACAGAAACAGCAGCCGTCACAACTGACGTTTTTTTTATTGTTGGGACATGAATTTAGTTTAGATGAATGGTTTCCAACTTTTTTTTTTTCTTTTCTCTCAGCTCCAGATTGCAGATAAAGTTTGACTTGGGAAGCTGCAGCTGTTTGTTGTTCTCTTTGTTGAAAGTAACTTGCCAATATTTTTTTTTATCAGTTTTAATTCCATAAGCATGAAACCACTTGTATGAGGCAGTTTTGACAGTAACAGAAATGTTTGAAGCCATTAAACTTTCACCAAGACTCCAGACGTTTCTGGTGTTGAAATGTTTTGACTTATTTTGTGTTTTTTGATTAACTGTGCGTAAATTAAACATTGAGCTCAATCAACGTTACTCAACAAAAAAAGCTCACAAGTGTACTGTAGCTTTTCGGTGGGTGTAACGGTTATACTCCAAAAACTTTAATAAATATACAATTTTTCATATAAATACGTTGAGATCTTTTCAATTTCTCGATTTCAACAATTAATCTGTTTTTATTTACTTATTTTACTTTTAGCTACCATTGTGCTACATTTTACATTTTTAGCTGCCAGTCTGCTACTTGTTAGCTTTTAGCTACCATTCTCCACCTTTTATAGTTAAGCTTATCTAAGCTATTTGTCAAATTTTAGCTGTTTAGAAGTTTTAGTTGTAGCATGTGATATTTTAGCTTCCTTTATGCTAAACTATAGCTTAAATAAACAAAATTACTAAACTAAAAAAAAGTGGAGAATGGTAGCTAAAAGCTAAAAAGAAGCAGGTTGTCAGCTAAAAATGTAAACAGTAGCAAAATGATAGCTAAAAGTTAAACAAGTAAATAAAAATGGTTTAACTGCTGTAATGGAAGAATTGAAAAGATGTATTTTTATGGAAAATTGTATATTTGTTTACTTTTGTCTATCATTTTGCTACTTTTACCTTTTATAGCTGCCAATCGGCCTTTTTTTTAGCTTTTAGCTACCGTTCAATGCATTTTTGGTTTTTAAGTCATTTTGCTACTGTTTTGCAATTTTATTTATACTGTTATTTTAGCTTCATTTTTGCAAATTTTAACTGTTCTTATTTAGCTACTTGTGCTTTTATTGGCTCCTTTTTGCAAATCTTAYATTTGTTTTGCGATTTTCAGCAATACTTTTGCATGTTTTAGCATCTATTTTATAGATTTATTGTTTTTTCTGTTGCTTTTAGCTACTTTTCTGCTCCTTMTAGCTGCAATTCTTCTCCTTTAGTTGCTGCTTTTAGTTTTTGTTCTGCTCATGTTGGTCTCTGTTCTGCTTGTTTTAACTTTTAACAGCTCTGATTTATCCGCAGCACATTTTTAGCCAAGTCGTTCAGTGCTCAGCATCTCATTTCTCCAGTTTAGCAGTATGTTGCATCACATTAAATATATTTTAACCACTGACTTCACATCCAAAGACCACGAAGAGGAGTTGAGTTTAACTTCTTTCAAATCGCCCAAAATCAAAGGGTGAGCTGCATTCCTTACATAGCTCAGCAAACACAACATGGAGTTGAATGTGTTTGTGTAAAGATTGTGGGAGGATAGTTGCGCAGTAAGACATCTGACCAGAAAGCTGCAGAATAGTTGCCATTAGGAACATTTCACCAGAACTTTTAATTCCCTTCCCTCAGCCCAACTCTCAGATTTTTTGCACAATCTTTGTCGTGCCTCGTTCGGCCTCTAGTGTCGCTTTCTTTTAGCTGGATCCCTCAGGAGACGATGGACGTAAGTCGTCGTAATCCCGGTGGCTGCGGGGATAATATCAGCTTGGTTTTTAAGGGCCTTTTCAGGAGACTGGCACTTAGACTCTGGGTTCCGTGCCAGGGTCTGGCAGTCTCGATAGCTAGTAATTTGACTGGTAAATGTGTCATTACAGCTGCTCGCTGAAGACCCGGGCAGACGAGGACGAAGAAACCGGGGGAGGAAAGAAAAAAGTAAAAGAATAAAGGGAGAGAAGTCGTGGGTGAGGAGTGGATGGTTGGAGATAAACAGGAATGGATGGACAGATGCGGGAAAAGAAAGATGTTTTTGAGTCGACAGGCTCAGGCAGGGTAGAAATGGAGTAAATTACTGACTCTTGGTTGCTCAACTTTCTCTCCGCCTGCTTTTGTTAGCGTTAGCGAAGTGTGGGTGGTCCGTTCAGTGATGTACACAGCAGTTATAGGGTCTCACTGAAAGCTGTTTTTGTTGCTGTTCGGCGCACTGTTCAAAGACACTGCTGCGTTAATTATCGCTCAGGTCTGGGTTTGTATTCACAGCTGAACTTAGCCTACACAAAAATAACTAAACCTCACTGAAATTTATAGATATCAGGCTGAAACAGATCACACATCAAGTCTGTTGTACACTGATGCTGAGTCAGCATTCACYTGAAATATGAATGCTGACTCGGCATTCTCCGCAACATCAAGCTGTTCTTACTGTTTGTATCAAAACATTTAGCTAAGTTAAGCCAATTGTGCTATAAAACCTTTAGTATTTTTATCTTAAATATGTTTTGATTTATTTGACGTTTTGACAAAAAATTGTTACAAAGGAAAAAAAATAGTTTTTGAGAAAAAAAATGAGGTCCCAATTTTATTTGCCTTATGCTCCTTTTAATTTCTTTAGCTACTTTGTTGCTGACTAGACCTGTCGGTGACAAATTTGCTTATTTTTGGGGGTTTTTCTACAGTTTTACTGATTTTAGTTTGTGATTTTGTTATCTTCATCTTTAAACTTTGGTTAATTTTTTTCTTTTAGCATTTAATAGTGTTTTTACTTATTTTAGCATTTAGCTGTGGCTTAGCCAGTGTTAGCTTTTAGCTACGATTTAGTTTATTTAAGCCCTTAGCAATAGTTTTACTTATTTTAGCATTTAGCTGTGGTTTAGCAAGTGTTATTTTAGCTATGATTTAGCTTATTTTTGCCATTAGTAATGGTTTTGCTTATTTTAGCATTTAGCTGTTGTTTAGCTAGTGTTAGCTTTTAGCTATGATTTAGTTTATTTAAGCCCTTAGCAATAGTTTTACTTATTTTAGCATTTAGCTGTGGTTTAGCAAGTGTTATTTTAGCTATGATTTAGCTTATTTTTGCCATTAGTAATGGTTTTGCTTATTTTAGCATTTAGCTGTTGTTTAGCTAGTTTTTAGCTGTCAGTTTTTGGTTGTTGGTTTTCATGACGTAATTTTAGCTTGTGGCTACAGTTTCGCAGAATTTAGTTTTTTCTACAGTTTTGCAATATTTATGTTTTAGTAATTGTTGTGCTCAATTATAGCTCTTGGCTGTAGTTTACCCTAATTTAGCTTTAAGCTATAGATTTCCTTTATTTTAGCTGTAAGATAAGCTTTTGCTGATTTTACGTTAGACTGGTTAGCTCATTTTAGCTTTTAGCTTATKTTTTGCTTGTTTTAACTTTAACAACTCAAGTTCCTCTAAAGTCAAAAACACTTATTTCTGGAGATAATCAGTAAAAACATTCAATTTAAATCTAACCTTTGATGTTTTTTACCCTCAGTTATTTTCTAATCTGTTGATAAATGACGTGTCRTTAAATGGATCTTTAAGTCGTTCTGTTTCAAACATGAGCACTAAATGAAAACGCAGACCCTCTTAGCTGYATAAATCATCCGTAATTTGCAACAATGAGCCCAAAACTCAAACGCTGGTGCGTTAGTCTCCCTCGGCGTCGCCGGCTCTCGGCTGGATGTGATCAGACCGGAGGCTCTGTCGGGTTAGCTTATTGCTCTCGTTCTGTCTTAATTATGGTCGTAGGAACGGCCGCCGTTTGCCGCCGAGACATCCAAGACAAACTCTTAAAATCATGGCTTCTGTTAGAAAAATATCCCATGAACCACCATCAAACAACATTCCCAATATTTGACAAAAACTGCTTCAACTTTGTCATTTCTCAACATAAGKTGGTTTATGAAGTCCGAACTGTGGCAGTGGGAGATAAGCCTGTCATCACAGACCTTTAYTTTCCTTCATGCATCTGTTTGTGCTCATCAGCAGGTTTTTAAGTACCTCAGCCTCGACGTTTCACCCGCACGCCTGCGTGCGTGTTTGGAAATGTCTAAATGTGGGACTTAAATAAAAACAGGAACAAAAAGCTGCTCCCAGGAAGTTTAAAGTTTAGTCAAACTCTGACACATCGGTAAACAACACCGACAAAGTTTAGCAACAGAGAAAGAAGAGAGAGAGAGAGAGAGACGAGGGAGGAAAGGGTTGAGTCCGAGGAAAGGAAGTAAGGAGGTCACTGAGGGATGGAAGGAGGGGACAGAAGCAGGCATTAGTTTTCTCAGCTGAGAACGCTACGAGAAGTTTTCCCTCTGCTCAGACAGGAAGCTGGCGTGGTGTGACGGAGCGTAGCTGGACTTTAACTCGAGGTATGACAGCTCTTTTTTAAATCCACTTAAAGAATCTCATCGTCTGGAACAAACGTTTCTCACTCGTGTTGTTGAGTGAACTCAGAGCTGACGTTTGTGTGCAGTACATGTTGGTGGTGTGTTTTTTTTTTTTTTTTGTAGATGTATGATAGGAGGCTCAGCGGCTCCTGGGTGGTCTCGGGCCTCTCAGCCACTCGTACACCCCGGTGGAGGATTTTTCTGTTAGACTTGCTCCTAAATAATGGCGTTAACATTGTTTTCATCCTGCCTCTCATTTCTGTGTTTCCAGATAAATTTGCTGGGTTTGCTAATAACGGTGGTTTTTATAAACTTATGACCACATAAACATAACTTGGGTTTAAAGTCGTGCTTGTTTGGTTCTGTTTTATTCAGACATGTTGCTGTAAAACCATCAGGCTGAAGGAATTTTAAATATGAAGGCAAACACTGTATTTTTAAAGTGTATCTTACCCCCCTGTGAAAAGAAAACTC
>NW_013952636.1:80446-86889 GCF_001266775.1 Austrofundulus limnaeus
GTACTATATAACATTTTAGACACATTCTAGACAGTTTAACAGCTAAAAAAAGTTAATTTTGGGGTAAGTTACTCTTTAAATGGGATTTTGCATAAAAGGTGTTTTCACAATTACAATTTTCCTTCTTTTTTAAACTACTTCAGTTGAATAAATGTATTTATTTGACTGCTTTAGCTAGGTATACAATTATGTTAAAAATATAAAACAAATCAACCAAAAAAAATCTTACAATATAACTCATAAATACCTTTGATTTAGGATTAGATCATTTTTACTTTGGAAATAGTGAGCATACTGGAGTTAATCACATTGCAGACTTTAAACTCTGACGATATGAGCATTGGCTGTTATTTTACAGTATATTAKGAGTTTTGAATAGTTTAAAACAAAAATAGTAACTAGAGAAATTACTGTGAAAATGCTAGTGTATTACTGAAAAATTGAGCTGAAATCTGCTGAAATGGAGCTGAAAATGTTTTATAGCAAAACTGTCCAGGCCAGAAAGAAGTATAAAAGGATTAACTTGGCAAAAGAATAGCTGAAAAGAACAGAAAACAAGCTAAAATTAGCATTAAAACAAGCTAAAGGTAGCAGACACCAGTTGAAAATAGCACCCAGATGGTGAAAGGGGTGTTTATAAAGTCAAACTGGCAGAGAAAAATGACAATTTGTTTGCCTAAACATCCCATAAGGGCAGTAAAACAGCAAAAATGTAGCTGAAAATTTTTAAATTGGCATAAAGAAGCATAAAGAGCACAAGTTTGCTGAACTAAGCATAGAAATGCTGAAATAGCCACCAAAATGTGAATTTAGCTCAAAAAAGCTAACTTTAGCTAATAACAGCTGAACATTGGCTATAATTGCAGAAAATAGCTGTATATAGTAGAATGCAACTGCAAGAAGCACAGAAAAGCAGAAATTAGCAAAAGAAAAGTAGAAAGAACCAGAATTATTGCTGAAATAGCAGAACAAAGCTAAAATCAGTAAAAAAAAAGAAGCTAAAATTAGCACAAGGAAGTTAAAAAGAGCAGAACCAGGACAAAAGGTGAAAGGTGCTGCAAAGATTTAGAAACATTCTGAAGGGTTTTAAAGAAGTTGAAAACGGCTCCATTCATTTTCAGTGGGGGGAAAAGTAGCCAAAAATGTGAAATAGCTAAAAAGGTATAAATAGCTGAAATACTAGAAGTCATAGCCAGTATGTCCTTAAGGAGCTGAACGTTTTGTTATATGAATTTTAAAATATCACAAAAAATGCGAAACAAGATGTTTGCAAAAAAAAAACGTACGGAAGAAATATTATCTCATTTGTTTCACAGCGCTCACACAACTCCAGCAAAAAGTTGTCGTTGATTAGATTGATAAAATAATATGTATCACGATAGACACGTGATCAATGTCAATAAAAAAAACATTTGATAGAATGTAGATAATATCACTGAACTCTGATTCAGAACCGCTCTGCATTCTGGGAGATGTAGGCCATTCCAGCTCACAGCCCAGCTAAGCAAGGTCAACTCACTCACTCTTTGMTAAGCTAACAACAACAACCTGTCAAACATGCTTAGTAGCAGTCTCATGTTTCACCACTATGCCTGATAACTGCTGAAAACTAAAAATAAAGACGACGTGGAMTGAAGGGAGGAAATGAGTGCAGCAGCTCGAGAGGAAATTGTGGATAAAAGAGGAAACTAATCAATAATTATCAGTATCGCCCAGCCCTAACGTTGTTGWGGAAATGGGGTTGAAACGTCATAAAAATGTGTTTTCTGTCTTTAGAGGAACCGAGTCAGTTAACTTCTGTTTGCCGTCGACTCTGCAGGTCTCAATCATGGACGATTTGGACTTTGAGCGGCGCCGGGAGCTGAGGAGGCAGAAGCGGGAGGAGATGCGCCTGGAGGCTGAACGGTGAGACGAGTTCGTTTGACTTTTTTCACACATTCAGGTTGATTTATTTGTTTTATTTTTTCTCTTAAAGGACGTGTTTTAAATTAAAATTCTGCAACGGTCCAAGCCGAAGAAGATAATCTTAGTTTCTGCAAAAAGTTGTAAATTTGCATTAAATTTATCTCCGCGACCACCTTTACTTCAAGGTGCCTGCAACATCAAATTTTGTAATAAATATGAATGCGTTTTTAAAAATATAACATTAATAACATATTGTAAAAAAATATTGACACCACTGAGATGAACAGTTGAGATTTTTGCATATGAAGTAACAGGAAGTGATGTCAAAGGGGAATGTCTGCATGTAAATAGAGCATTGCTACAACAGCTAACAACAGACTATATTAGACTATGAATATATTTTTTAGATCAGAGTCACTGTCAGAGAGATGAAGAGTCAGAGGTCAAATAATATTTCAGCAAACAAAAAACAGGATTTTCTTTCTTGAGTTCCCCTTTGATGTCACTTCCTGTTTCACTTTTGCTGAGCCGAGTTCAAAGGAAAATATGCCAGTTATGAGACGAAAAGGGAAATCATGTCTATTGTGTGAATTTTCTTGAATTAAAAGATGTTTTATTTGACTTTTTGTATTTGTAGGAAATGCATGACGCACTTTAAGCTCTAAGTTKTACCTGATGATGCAATCGTTGTGTATAGTGGAAGTATACCGAGCTAAACTTACTGAAACACTGGCCTTTCTCTGTACCTCACGAATTCTGTGCGTCATCAAAATGAACTATCAGAGTGAAARGTCGACGTGTTTGGCAGAGTTCAAACGTTTGTTTCGTTTGTTTTTCCTGACTGATGCTGTAACCGATTCTAATAAAAGCAGAAAGTGACCTTGTCCGCTTATCTGCATCCTCATCGGACTCATCTTTAATCCTAAAGGCTGCCGCACGGGCGAGGAGGCTTTTTGTGAAAACGCTCAGTATCAACACTATCTATTACGTTCTCGCAATAAAAATCCCTTTTAACTTCTCTCCTTTTTTTTTTTGATTAGTCCACTTGGCGGGGTTACGGCTAAATCAATTTGCAGAAACGAACTTTAGTTTAATCAGTTTCTTCCACTGAATCAAAGCAGGTTCAGAAGGCCACGGTATCTGGGAGAGAAAATTGGAAACAGGGAGGCAGGGCATGATTGAACATTAAAGGTCATCACGCGGCGTATCAGATTTCTTATCAGGCCTTTTTTTTTTGTCCTTTTTCACCCGGTCTGAGGAAGCGGATACTTGCTGAGTGATGTTTTTAAAAAGACCCTTCCTCCCCTCAGCTTGGCGTGAGCATCAGAGGACGTGTGCTCAGCATTAACAACCAGAGCGACAGGATCCGTCGTTAAAAGACGACACTGTCTCTGTAACCAGGGTGGCTATAACGACTGCTGAGCAGATTATTTTGAACCATCAACTGAAAAACAGCTCCTGCTCAGTCACTTTAACCCCACAAGTCCCGGGATGGATGAGTAAAAGATGAAACAAACACAAGTTGTGAGAAGTATGGAACTTCAAAAATAAAAATAAAAAAATGAAAACAAAAATCTAATATTCGCTGACGACTTGGACGTTTTTGACTAAAATACTCGTATTTAGCAACATAACTAGAGAAACCGGTCTACATGTGTTTTGTGGACTTGGAGAAGGCGTTCGACCATGTCCCAAGGGGGGCCTTGTGGGGGGTTCTCCGGGAGTATGGGGTACCGGGCCCTTTGATACGGGCTGTCAGGTCCTTGTACGACCGGTGTCAGAGTCTGGTCCACATTGCCGGCAGTAAGTCGGGCTCGTTTCCGGTGAGAGTTGGACTCCGCCAAGGCTGCCCTTTGTCACCGATTCTGTTCATTACTTTCATGGACAGAATTTCTAGGCGCAGCCGAGGTGTTGAGGGGATCCGTTTTGGTGGCCTTAGGATCGCATCTCTGCTTTTTGCGGATGATGTGGTCCTGTTGGCTTCATCGGAACGAGATCTGCAGCTCTCGCTGGAGCGGTTCGCGGCCGAGTGCGAAGCGGCCGGGATGAGGCTCAGTGCCTCCAAATCCGAGGCCATGGTCTTGAGCCGGAAAAGGGTAGAGTGCCTTCTCCGGGTCAGGGGGGTCGTCCTGCCTCAAGTGGAGGAGTTTAAGTATCTGGGGATCTTGTTCACGAATGGGGGAAGAACGGAGCGGGAGATCGACAGGCGGATTGGCGCAGCGTCTGCTGTAAAGCGGGCGCTGTACCGGTCCGTCGTGGTGAAGAGAGAGCTGAGTCAGAAAGCGAAGCTCTCGATTTACCGGTCGATCTACGTTCCTACCCTCATCTATGGTCATGAGCTTTGGGTCATGACCGAAAGAACGAGGTCCCGGATACGAGCGGCCGAAATGGGTTTCCTCCGCAGGGTTGCTGGGCTCTCCCTTAGAGATAGGGTGAGAAGCTCYGTCATCCGGGAGGGACTCAGAGTAGAGCCGCTGCTCCTCCACGTCGAGAGGAGCCAGTTGAGGTGGCTCGGGCATCTGGTAAGGATGCCTCCTGGACGCCTCCCTGGTGAGGTATTCCGGGCACGTCCCACCGGGAGGAGGCCCCGAGGAAGACCCAGGACACGCTGGAGGGACTATGTCTCTCGCCTGGGAACGCCTTTAGGTTTCCCCAGAGGAGCTGGAAGAAGTGGCTGGGGAGAGGGAGGTCTGGGCCTCCCTTCTGAAGCTGCTGCCCCCGCGACCCGACCCCGGATAGGCAGAAGAAAATGGATGGATGGATGGATGGATGGATGGATGGATGGATGGATGGATGGATGGATGGATGGATGGATGGATGGATGGATGGATGGATGGATGGATGGAACTAGAGAAATTACATTTCCTGTAAAAAAAAAAAAAAAGGCAGTGTGAATTCCAAATGCTGAAAGATTTTTGCTGAAAGCTACTGAAGAAGCTAAAAAAAGGTTTAATAAAAGTGTTAATGCAAGTTAAATTTGAACAGCTGACTTTTGCTCAAAGTAGGAAAACAAAAGTGGAAAAAACTCAGTTGAAAAATAGCAAGAAAGGTTAAAAGAAATCTGTAGAGACTAAAAAATTAGCTAAAATTAGCAAAAATAAGCTAAAGGTAGATGAAACAAGTTCAAATTAACAACCAAGAAAATAAAAAGGATCAAAAAGCAAGAAAATACTTTGAATTTGTTTTTGAAATATCTTTAAAAAAGCTAAACTCAGCCCAAAATTAGCTTTTTAAAAAGGCAGCTGAAATAGCTGAAATTAGCACTAAAAAACAGAAAAAACAGCTTAAATTAGCAGAAAGCAGCTAAAAAGTGTAAAAAGCTTAAATTAGTAGGAAAAGTCTGAATTATAAACAAACAAAAAAAGATAAAAAGGAAAAATCAACAAAATAGAAGCTGATGGAATCTGAAATTTGAACAAAAGGAAGAAATCCGAAGTTAAACAAAAGGTCAAAAGTACAGTAAAGATTAATGAACATTTTTAAAGGGTTTTAAGGACGTTGAAGACGACTATATTCATTTTCAATGAGGGGGAAAAATGACTAAAAGAGCTAAATATTTCAGTAATTACACATTGTTGAAAAACCAAAAGTCATGACGAGAGCTGGATAATGTGGCCAATTCCCTAAACGGATTCGAAAGGTTCAGAATCGATTAATCACGATTCGATGTAATTTGACTTGATCTGCTCTTAAATGATGAAAATAGTTCAACTGTGCTGCGAAATACAAATTAATTTTTTCTCTTCAATATAAAAATACAGATTTTACGAGCACACTTGTGAATTGGACGGTTTAAACTTGGACCGCAAACAAAACTGTCTCAAGTTTCAAAAGTGTGAAAGTGTACTTAAACCACAACATCCCATCAATGCAAATTTCATTAAGACGTTTAAAAGTAAAAATAATAACACCAGTAACAAAACTAAACAATTCAGTCAGATGTTTACCCATCGTAGTTTGGTTCGATCACCTGAATGAGCCGCTTGAATAGTTTGTTTTCCACAGAGTACAGGCATAAAACTCAGCAAACAGGAGTTGCCATGGCCTTGGCTATCTTTAAGTTTGGCTGGTAATGGTAGTGATGGCTTAGTTTTTTTGTTTTTGTTTTTGTTTTGCCCCAGATAACTTGTTAGACGCTAACGTTAGCACTGAACGTCAACAGGACTTAAACTTATGTGCCTCTGCTGAGGTTAGCGTTATGGAGAAAAATCAATCTCATGCCCCATGAATGGATATTGCAAATTTCAAATGAAATTGATTTTTTTTTTACCCAGCACTCATCATAGCTGTAAAGTCCTGAAGAAGCTGAAAGTTGCGATATACAGCGGGTAAAATAAGTATTGAACACGTCACCATTTTTCTCAGTAAATATATTACTAGAGGTGCTAATGACATGAAATTTTCACCAGATGTCGGTAACAACCCAAGTGATCCATACATACAAAGAAATCAAACCATAAATATCCAGAAATGTGCTGCTTGTGCTCTTTAGGTCAGACGTGTTCGGACTGTCGGGAAGCCCCTCTGTTTTCCTCTGC
>NW_013952636.1:87617-92882 GCF_001266775.1 Austrofundulus limnaeus
TTATAGATGTATACACTTAATAAGAAGTGCAACCAAGGGCGACAGATGGAGCATAACAAAAAAAAAAAGATGGGTTCGACAGGGGCAGATGGTCTGGAGGGAAAGGGCAGGTGCTCAAGCACCACCTGACGTCCATCTGTGCACGTCCCTGACTTCATTTCTGGACAATTGTGGTTTAATTTCTTTGTATATATGGATCGTTTGGGTTGTTACCGACATCTGGTGAAAATTTCATGTCATTAGCACCTCTAGTAATATATTTACTGAGAAAAATGGTGACGTGTTCAATACTTATTTTACCCGCTGTATGAATTGTTGAAATGGTACAAAAAAATGCGTAATGAGATACATGCTGAAAAACATAGATGATGTCAATAGTGTGAACTCTTTATAAGTGTTCACACACTAAAAAGTGTTTGGTAGAACTGATGATGATGGGCTGGAAAAAAACAAAATCAAATGACAAAGTGAAAAGTCTCATCAGAACTTTTACTCCTAAACAGATTTTCCCCTCTTCAGACTTTCAAGCCTCATTTCCTCAAATGCCCTGATGCATGTGAAGCTTCACTCAAACCCCCTGTTCCTCGAAGTATTTACACATCTCCTCGTTGTTTATGTAACACAGAGAAGATGGAATTTCACAGGAATCACAGAGACGAGGTCCGACTGAGAGAATCGAGATTTAAACTTCACGCGCCGCCGTTTATCCGTTCGTGGTTTCATTTCATGAAGAGATTACGTCTGTGTTGCATTTAAAGCGATCGATATTTACACGCCTGTACGGGCTGGACGAGTCGGAACCACATGTTGTCTAATCGGGTTTAACCGTAACCAAAAGAGCTGCGAGGACAATGAGGGGAGGATGTGAGGCCGTATAATAACAGCTGTAGGAAWGTTCAGCTGTTTATTATAACTGTTTACTGCTCGGCTCTTCCTCCTTTATTACGTCTCATGTTGTGTGGATAATAGTATGGAAACTGGGTGTTTTTGTGAGTTGATAGTTGACACCAAATCTTCATAATTCTCTTATATTTGCCTCTTGTACAGGTTTGTTAAAGTTCGGTTTTAGTTCAAGCTATGTTCATTGAAGCCACAAAAGCTGATGCTCATCACCCGAAGTGTCTTTCTTCACTTAAACATAAGTGTAGAATTTCCATCAGTTTTGACTAAATCTTTGCTTTTTTTAAATTTGGTGACTTTGGCTCTGCATAAGTCTAGTTGTGTTCTTTATCACAAGTTCTTAAAGTTGGAAATCTTTGGTTTTTGGCTTTGAAAAGACCCTGTTACACTATAATGCTTTAGACCAGGGGTTCTCAAACCTTTTGGGTCTGGGGACCCCTTACAATGACGAAGGAAATTCCAGGGACCCCCTCATAAAACCCATGCTGTTTTAAAAGATAATTTATTGTCATTTCAACCCCTAAATTCCATGGGAATATGTGACCCATCATATCGACATGAGGATTAAGTCAAATTTGGTCAAAATGACCTAATTCCATTTTCAGATTCCTGGCTTTAAAAGCTAAATGTTGATACCTGGATCATCCTGATATCATCAGCTTATCCAGAGATATGACTTAATTAGTCTCGATGGTTCTGATGTTTGGTCTGAATCCTAATTTTATGCAAATTTATTGAGTAATTTCTATTTTAATATAAAGAATAAACCTCAAATATTATTTGCATATTAAGATTTCCCTGTTGGAAAGAAACAAAACCATTGTTAGCTCACAGGGAAAAATTCAAAATCAGGTTTTTTTTTGTTGCTACTGCTCAAACAAATGCTTCAAAAATGTTTTTAGGATTATATTTGACAGTTCATTCAAATGATTCATTGATAAGGCATTAATTCATTATATTTTGACATAATACAATTCTTGCAAACGTTAAATCAAAACCCTGTATTTCTCCACATCCCACTTTTGGACCTAATCCTCGTTTCAATGTGATGGCTCACATTTAGATTTTTATTTAGTCTATTATGTTTGTTTTATTAGTTCATTGTTCTCCATACATTTTTAAAAATAAAAACCAAATTAACAATTTTGTGAAATTTTTTGAGGACCCCCAAGATACCTCTCACGGACCCCTTGGGGTCCTGGGACCCCAGTTTGAGAACCTCTGCTTTAGACAACTTATGACAATTTTGGAGACATCTACATTGAAGATGGATTTTTAAATAATCAATTGGAAACGTCTTTTAGGCGTGTACATACTGTTATGCAACAAATTTTCAAATATATAATTTTTTTAGTTATTTAGTCAAAAAAATTGATGTTTCCTAAAACGTTACAGTGTTGCAAAGCTGGCTGTCTCTAATTTTGTGCTAAGCCAGGGCTCTGCAACCTTTACCATCAAAAGAGCCATTTCTGCTATGACGCACTAATAAAATGTGTTCAGAGCCATAAAACAAGCTACAACTGGGATTACCAARTGGTGGTCCATGGGCCTGTTCGAGGCCTTTTGGGGAACCTTTACGGCCAGTGGAGGTGACATAAAACTGAAAAATGTGTTGTGAATTTTGTTATTTATTATTATTTTTACGCATCAGGACAAATGAAACGACCATGTAAACAAGAAAAAATACTGTATATTTTATATTGAATTTCATAAAAACTAGTACAACTGAACTATTCAGACATATTTTGTTTCTAATTCTTATGTCATCTTGGGAGTTTTTTAAAGGTAATTCTGATGGACTTGAGAGAAAGATCATAGAAAGAAATTGATTATTTAAGTAAACAGGCTAGCGTGAGCTAGCATGTTTTACTTTTTGTATTAATAGATCACATATTTGCATACAAATTGATTTTGTTGTGAGTATGAAAAACAAAACTATTCTGTTATGTTTGGTCACATTATCAAAGAGCCACGGCAGAGGGACCAAAGAGCCACATGTGGCCCCAGAGCCGCGGGTTGCAGACCCCTGTGCTAAGCTAACTAGGGCTGTGTATTGGCAAGAATTTGGCGATACGATACATATCAGAACAGAGGGGTCACGATACGATATATCCCGATATATTGCGATACTGTAAGCAAGGCAATATATTGCGATTTTTTTGTCCAAAAATTCTATTAAATAAAAACCTCTTACTGGAAAAAAAAAAAAGAAAGAAAAGCTAATGTTTACTTTCAATGCTAATGCTACCCTTACTCTCTGGTGCTCAAGAGGTAGAGGAGCCAAATGGCTGGCTCACTGCTGCCAACTAGTGGTCAGAGGCTGAACTACAACATAAAAATGAACGGTTGGCAGGAAAGTTGACGTTTTAAACCTTAATAAAAAATCGATACAGGGCTTTAGAATATCGATACAGTATCGGGAAATGAAATATTGCGATATTTCAGTGTATCGATATTTTCTTACACCCCTAAAGCTAACAGGTTGCAAGATTTAGCTTAATCCTATACAAATGTTTTTTTTAGCAATAGTGAACTCTTACTTACCTTGTTTTGTGCCTGTTTTTGTTTTATTAAATTTGTCTCAATTTTAGCATTTGATATGTTTGTATCATTTAAATAAATGAGCACCGTTGGAGGATTTTATTTTTGGGTTATTTCTATTTCCATGTCTGATTCCCTGTTGCTCTAATCTTTCTCTCCATCTGAGTTTTAGGGTTTTCTTCATCCTCTCTCTCTCTCTACTCTTTCCTGGTTTACTTTCTCTTTTCTTGCATTTATATCTCATTCTTCTTTCCTTTTTTTGTCATCCTCTTCCTCCCCTCCCTCCTCGTTCTTTACTTCTGCTGGCGCTTCATGCTGGAGACCAGGAAGGTCTGAGGAAATAACACCCATCCCCTGTGAATGAGCCCATGTCAAACAGCCCCCACTCTCTCTGGGTGAATGGACTGTTCTCCATACGATGTGGTTCTGCTGTGGTTCTGACAGGAACACAGAGGGAGGTACTGGTACCAATAAGAAGGAAAACTTGACACAGTTCGACGTCCTCCTTTCAAGATGGCTGCCACAGCAAAAACAGACAGAAAAATGGCTACACTTGAGCCAGTTTTTACAGATCCTAGGCTAAAATCGTGTCTCGTTGTGTATCATTGGAGCGGGCCCAGCGGAGCGAGCGGGGGTGGGAGATGGGTACGGTAGGTCCTGTGGGCCAGCAGGAGGAAGGGAAACAATCCAGAGAGGCCAGCGTGGGAATGGGTCAGAATTTCTGACAGCCCCGGTCCAATCCTCCACCCCTATCATCGCCCTTCCTTCTGTTCCTCCCTCCCTTTGCTCCATCTCTCTCTCTCTCTCTCTCGCTGTGGAGGGTTGAAGTCTTTTCTCGTGGGCTTTTTTTCCCCCCCAAATTTTTTTCGCCGACATTTCTGAGATGTTTTGCTGTAAAGAAAATATTTGGACATTTTTCGCCCTAATAAGCCCACTGCCGGTTGATGCTTTGTCTAAATTCAGCTGTTTGGGAACAAAGAATCAGCTTTAAAATGAAAGACTTAGCATTTCCTTTAAGGAATGCACATCATCCGCCGCCTTTCATGCCCGAGTTTTAAAGTTTCAAACTCGTCTCGTGTTTGAGAAATGACAAAGCTGTTGTGGGACATGGAGGAAAAACCCATTCTGCACAACCTCATTATGATCTCAACAAATCTTAGATAAATATCTGAGATACTGACTCTCATAGTGCCATTTTTAAACAAAACTGTAGCATTTCTGCCATATTCCCTGACACTGAATCCAGGTTTTAGAGTGTTGGTTTCTGGAAACGCCCAACATCAGTGTGAAATTACGCTCTGACAGCTGCAGTCTATAGTTTTTCTGCGCTTACACAAGTCACGATGTCGTGATGTGTTGAGGATGATTCTATACTACCTCATCAAATCTTAGATAATTATGAGTTATTGACTCTCATAGCGTCATTTTAAGCAAAATTGTAGCATTTCTGCCATATTTCCTGACACCGAAGCTGTGTAAATGCAGTCAATAGTTTTTCTACATGAGTCATGATGTATTGAGGATGACTCCAATACCTCATCAAATCTTAGATAAATATCTGAGATACTGACTCACATAATGTCGTTTTTAAGTGGAACTATAGCATTTTTGCTGCGTTTAAATCCAGGTTTTCACGTGTTGGTTTCTGGAAACGCCTGACGTCGGTGTGAAATTGCGCACTGACGGCTGCAGTCAGTAGTTTTTCTGCACTATCAAATCTTAAATACAGCAGGTAAAATAAGTATTGAACACGTCACCATTTTTCTCAGTAAATATATTACTAGAGGTGCTAATGACATGAAATTTTCACCAGATGTCGGTAAC
>NW_013952636.1:94185-110815 GCF_001266775.1 Austrofundulus limnaeus
ATTTCATATCATTAGCACCTCTAGTAATATATTTACTGAGAAAAATGGTGACGTGTTCAATACTTTTTTTACCCGCTGTATCTGAGATGCTGACTCTCATAATGCCATTTTTAAGCAAAACTGTAGCATTTCTGCCATATTCCCTGACACTGAATCCAGGTTTTAGAGTGTTGGTTTCTGGAAACTCCCAACATCGGTGTGAAATTTACGCACTACCGACGGCTGCAGTCAATAGTTTTTCTGCACTAATGTGAGGATAGAAGAAGGCTGTTTGTGTTAATCAAACYTTTCCAACATGTAGGAATGACCAAACCTCATCTTTGTTCCAWATAAATGTTGCTGTTTTGTACTGTCTGTGCTCATTCACATAGCATTGAAATTGTTTAACATGGTTGATTTTTACAATCAAAATCAGAAAAAATGCAAACTTTTCCAGATATTTTTTAGCCCTAACCAGAGTTAGCTAATATTGATTAGCTGTGGCAGCCATCTTGAATTAAATAGTTAGTTGAAACACATTTAATGATTAAAATCTATTTAATGCTTTATAGTTTTCAGTATAAATGTTATTTTATGAACTGTCAGATCAGAGTTTTTCTTTACGTTTCTGTGTTCGTCTACCTGGAAACTGTTGCACACTCTCACACAGAGCTGAAGTTTTCACCGAGGCTGCACATCATTTCGTGCAGGAAAAGTCGAGCCCGATAAAATCAACAGATTAGTCGTTTTTTTTTTCCATTATTGCTCACACCCTTTCCTTCCCGTTTTTCATTTCCCGCTTCTCCTTTTTATCCCTGCTCCCTGATCCACTTGCTCTCCTTCCCCTGCCCCGGTCCTCCTGCCTCCACCTCATATTTCTGTCAGTATGCTGATGGAAGGGAGGTGGATATGAAATCAGGGCTTTGTTCCCGGTGTGTGTGTGTGTGTCTCGAGTTGAGTGTGTGATTGGCTCGATCGCTAATTCAGCTCTCAGGAGTTTGTTCTCCTCTCCTGCTGGGGAATCTTTAACCCTGAGATTTGTCGTCGTCGTCAGCGCCGCCGAGGACTCTTTTGTTCCATTTTTAGCTTCCCCGTTTCTCATGACACGCCGTGCCGTTTCTGGGACGGATCCGTCCCGTGGGAGCTGCGGCGGTTGTTTTTGCTGCTATTTTAATGAATTTGTTTTTTCTCAACAACAAAACGAAACATTGCATTACCATGGCAATTTAAATAAGGGTTAATGTGCTGTTAGCAGAAGTCGGTTCATGTGTGGAAACACTCAGCGATACTTTGAATGCTGTTTAACAAATGTAGGTAAACTGTAGGCAGTGATCGCTGCGCTTTTCCAGCAACAATGTTACAAAATTTTATATTATACTGTTTATTTTTTTTACTGTAACATGGGAAAATGCCGTTTTTAAAGTGCCTGARGTCAAATCTTGGTAATACATATGAATGCATTTTAGAAAGAGGACATTGATAAAATATTGCAAAAGAAATTTCATGTTGCTGAGATGAACAGTTTTTGAGATATTTGCCTGTGAAGTAACAGGAAGTGATGTCAAAGGGGAATGTCTGCATGTAAACAGAGCTAATACATATAAGGCAATATAGCGTGGGTGCTAATGCTAAAGCTAACAGGCTAAGCTGAGGTTCTTCTTCCATGAAGCAGTTCTGTTGTCCTCCATCTATATTTTCAGTTCCAGGCTGAGTCATTTCTACCTTCTCCTCTCTGTCAACGCTCTCTGGTTTCATTTAAAAGAGTCGATCATCAGATATTGTCCCAGATTAACCTTCAGGGTGGATATAACTCGCTCACACCGAGGACCTATCCAAATCATCATTTACCCAGAATACTTTGCGTGTAAATAAAATGGCTCCGACTGTGTTAAAATGTATTTTTAAAAATTTACAAAACTAAACAGTTGAGATAACATTGTTTCAATAAACAAAGACCAGAGAGTTTTCTGTTGAAAAGATCCCCTTTGATGTCACTTCCTGTTTCACCTTGGCTGAGCCCAGTTCAAAAGAAAATTTGCTAGCTATAGGCCAAAATGGGTTAAATCGTATGTATTATTCTAACTTTCTTAAATGTAAAGATTTTTTCTTTGATTTTTTTGTATTTGAAGAATAAGCATGTCAGACACTTTAAGGCCTCAAAGAAAGCAGACAATTTTTAAGATCCAGTTATTGCGTATACATTTTGCCAATGACAGTGCACAATACTTTACCACTTCATACCCAACTTGGCAGCAAATTACACATTTARGATTTAATGTACAAGACTTTAGAAATGTCATGAAGTAGATTTAGACCAGTTTTTATCCCTCGTTTACCATCAGTGTTTGCTTTTTTCAGACCCAGACGTTCAGGCCTACAG
The DNA here is from genome assembly GCF_001266775.1 of Austrofundulus limnaeus. Classification (NCBI taxonomy): domain Eukaryota; kingdom Metazoa; phylum Chordata; class Actinopteri; order Cyprinodontiformes; family Rivulidae; genus Austrofundulus; species Austrofundulus limnaeus. The sequence continues at coordinate 96,545 of NW_013952636.1, forward strand.
ATTTAAATGTTCTCAGAGGAGAACTCCCATGCAGGTGATAAAATCCAGCTCTAGAGCTCTAAAATTTATGGAAAGGTTTGAGACYCCTGAGAGAACTCTGCAATGGTTTTGAAAAAAAAGATGTCGTACTCCATTTTTTGAACATGTTTAGAATTTAAGGGGGTAAGTCCATGCAGCTCACCAGGAAGTTATGGAACCTCACAAACATTTTAAGACCTTCAGAGACTCCCTCATGATTCACCAACAGTTGGAGCTCAGCTTCACTYAGTTGAGCTCTAGAAATGAGTTTCTGTGAAACAATATCTTACCTGTTGCAGATCAAAATCTGCATTCCACCCTTAAGTTTGGAGCCCTRCCCGCTCCATCTATCCCGTTTTCTGAACCGATCCGAGCTAAGCAGGCACACGTGCGAAGCATTGCCTGCRGCTGATTTCACCGTCCCACCGGCCCGGTTTGGGCGTTAGCGCAGTCATCTGTTCAGTTATGACAACATCTCTCATTTGAGAGAGAAACTGAGGAAGGAGGCAGGAAAGGAACTTAAAAAAAAAACAAATTCACGAGCTGTAAAACCTCAAACGAGAGCAGCTTTAGTGCCGCTCACCACACATGTTGCGATTAACATGCAACGGCATGCTTGGCTGGCCGGAATCAAAGGCTGTGATGTGGGGGGGGGGGGCGGAGGTCAGCCGAGGCCGACTCTGATGAAGTGCGGAGCTCGGTTCAGAAATGTCAGGTGGACAGAAACAGCAGCTCAGGAAGAGATTTGGCACTACAGACAAAAAAAAAGAGGTTTCCACTCCCGTCCAAATTGTAGATTAGAGGTTCGGTCCTCTTTTATCGGTCTTCGGTTCCCACATCTGCAGCAGGTGGCTCATAGCGCCCATGTCAGCACAAAATAACAGCTTTCACAGAGCAGAGTACATTTCAGTTTGTTCACTTTAAAGAAATTTGATTTGCTGAATTTAATGCGGCGTTAAATTCCTCCAAGAAGGATAAAAAGTTTCCGTCGCAACTTGGACCAGATCAGGACGAGGCAGAAACTCATGGCTCTCTCTTATCCTCAGCCAAAGCTCCAAGACCCTGCTTTTTTATCTGCTCGTGAAAACTGCAGCCTCGATAAGAAGTATTAGTTGTCTCACAGCTGACAGGTCAGCTTGATAAGAGGAAAGAAGGGGGAGAGCCCGAAGCAAATCCATCAGCTCTGGTCACTGTGGTGATTACAGTCCACTTTAAGAAATCGTTCACTTTGAAGTTTCTAACTTCGATGTTTAATTGAGGATGGGGGAGAGAACGATTGAAAGTTACTTTCGTTTAAAAAAAAAGGGTCCCCATGTCCTTTGGCTTGACTTGTCTTATTGTCCTCCAGGATGATGAGGAACGATGATGACGAGGAGGAGGCTGCCCGCGAGAGGAGGCGCAGGGCGCGCCAGGAGAGGCTGAGGAGCAGGGAGGGCGAGGAGCCCAGCAGCCAGCCGGAGAGCAAGGTCGTCACCAACAGCCACAGGTGACGCTCTCACACAACCATCTGTAAAACCTTTATGTACGTTTCTGCATTAAATCTGCCTTTCCAGCTGTGTAAGCTGTTTATTCCAGAGACACAATGTACCCCCATACCGTCAGAGAGGCTGGCTTTTAAACTGTACACGAACAGTCCTGTTTCATATAACATAAGGATAGTTGTTCTTTAATGCCCAGTGAAATGCACATGCTGCCAGAACAAAATTAAATCACATTTGATTTTATTACAAACAAAAACAAATTTGTAAACACGCATTTGACCTTTTGTAGTAAATTAAACAAATTTCAACTCAAGCTGTGCTGAATCTAATTCATATACAGTGTAAACCACATTTAATGTAGTGTTTTTTACACATTAGTCAAAAACATATTAATATTAATCCAAACTGTGCAAGAAACCAGCGTTAGCATAGTGCTAATTTACTGCTATTGTACAGTATAAACCCCATAGAAAGCTGCTAGCATAAWGCTAATTTTGCAAAACACTAATCGTTTACAAGACAAAAATTTATCTATACGATTATATGTATTCTTAAAATTACAATATTTGACTGTGTGTAGAAGTTTTCTTTAATTTAAATAAAATGTATTCATTTGCTTCTTTTATTGGCGGCAATGAAGTTTCACACAAAGTTCTTCAGAATCAAAGTAAWCAAACTCTAGAGCCCCCTGGTGGAAATGAAGGAGTGAATCCAACAAGGTCAATTACTGTGATGCCCTGATTTTCACAGGGGCTTTTGTTTTTAGAGTACCTACGAGAGAAAAATAAATAAATAAATAAATATATGGTCCAGAGAACCTCAGTTTAGCCTGTTAGCTTTTGTGTTAGTATTGAGCTAACTTTGTTAGCTCAGGATCTAATGCCATATATATTACTAATAAATATGTGGCATTAGTTTACACATAGCTGATGCTTTATTGTCATATACATACTGTATATGTATTAGCTTGGGTGCTAACGCTATGTCGTCATATGTATTAGTTTCAGCCTGTTAGCACCCAGCTAACAGGCTAAAATTAGGTTCTCCAATCCATGAAGCAGTTCTGTTGTCTTTGTTTTACAGTTTAAATAATTGTTTATCAAGTATTTGTCGTCTTTACATTAAAACACCACTAATATTTAAAAAAAGGTTGGTTAAATTAACCTTTATTTTGTTGTTTAAAACCTGTTCTCTGCGTCCCCCCATCAGCGTGACCGAGTCCGTGTCCGTGAGCAGCTCCTACGGAGGTGGCGGAGACGACGAGGACCAGGCCCTGCTGGACCGCATGGCCAAGCGGGAGGAGAGGCGGCAGAGACGCATGAAGGAGGCGCTGGAGAAGCAGAGGCAGCTGGACCCCACCGCCACGGAGGGCACCGAGAGAAACGACACAGAGGAGGAGAGGCCCTCCTGGCGTCGTCACCGCGACGAGGAGGAGAAGGTGGTGACGAACAGCGTGAAGCCAGACGAGCCCAAAGAGGAGGAGGAGGAGGAGGCTGCTCCGGAGAGAGGAGGGGAGGAGGAGGAGCAGAAAGTCGAAGTTGAGGAAATCGAACCGAGAAGGTCTAACCTGAGAGAGCAGGTTCGCTTTACTCGCTCTTCATCTATTCAGTCATTTTAGCACCTGAGCTACAGATGTGACGCTTGTTTCTGCAGGCCGAAACCGAGGAGCCTAAAACACAACAGAAGGTACGACGACGGAGTCTTCCTCTGACGTGAACCCTCGAGTCAATCGCAGATCTGTGTTTTCAAAGAACCGCTGTAACCCTTTTTCATAGGGACTCGCTGAAGGAGAAACGGTAGTCAGTGAGGGTTCAAATCAGGCCCAGTCAGCAAATTCAGAGGCTGAGGAGGACGCAGTAGCATCAGGGGAGGATGAAGAGGTACCTGAGGATGATAATGTAGAGCCTGGGTCACTCAGACGTGGCTCTGAGGAAGAGTTTGAGGTATCTGAGGATAATGAGGTATCAAACATTCGGTAAGGATTTCAGTAGAGGTGTGGTGCACGGCTTGGAAAAGAAAAAAAWACGTCCCTCTGGGTAATTTCAGTGTTTTGATTCATCGTTAAAGGAGAAGAAAGCTTGATTTCTTTTTTTTATGATGCCATCATAGGACTATTGCTAATATTTTAGGAGCTGGGTAGGCATTTCTAAATTTAAGGATTGCAAAATTAAAATAAGTATATCCAGTCAATTATTTAGCACTCTAACGAAAATTCTGAGATTTTTCTTTGAATTTAGCTCCGCCCACTTTTATATTTTTTGTTACTTTGACCCTGATATGCATTTTGCGCTTTTATTGACTTCATAGTCGGARGCTGAAATTACCAAAGCACCGTGTGTCTGCAGTGTGATTTACAAACTGAGGTTGACCGAGCCGCCGTTTAACGAGGCGTGTTTTTTTATTTATTTATATATTTAACCCTTTCTGCTCCACAAGCGTGGTCACAGAGTGTTTTCTGTCCGTCTTCCACCTCAGCAGCACGTCACATTTCATTGACGGCACGCCGACGACTCGGTAATCCAAATCATTCAGACAGAACGTTGTGTGCACGGCCAGCCAACGGTTTTAACGTCTGTTAGTACTGCGTTGTGGAAAAGCAAAATACATTACGTAAATAATGTTGTCAGATTACGTGTTGTAAATGACTCTCAGCTACCACCACGCCAAAGAGTACGAGTTACACTAGTGTTAAAATCTGTGGCAGCCATCTTTATTTGAAAGGTTTTTTAATTGGATTATCGCCCACCTTTCTCTATATGACAATAAATTTGAATTTGTTCCTGTCCTTACTATTTAAACAAACAACTGAAGACCTCAGGACTCATTTGAAGGACTAGTTCAGCCATTTTGAAGTGGTGTTCTGTGGAAAAGAATAGGCAGCCTGACAAAACTGATGAGCTAATGGCTAATCCTAATTCAGCTAAGTCCAAAGTGATTTGCTGCCGTCTTCATTTTAATTGTTCATGTGATTATTTTCTAACTTTCATGTCCGTTCCAGCAGAAATATTATATGTTCTTGTCGGACCTGCTGCACCGAAAATGCTAAAGCTAGCAGCATTGGTCGCTAACGCTTTCAAAGAACTGTAGAAGTCCACTTAAATAACTTTGTCACGTAGAACTGACAGTGTAAAGGTTTATAAAAGAGCATTTGTGTGAACTATTATGAAAACTTAGTGCACAGCCAATCAATGAATCATCTACAGCAGGTAAGATATTGATTGTTCATAACGTTTCTACAGAAGCCCACTTCAAAACAGCCAAACGTAAAGTGAGCAACTCTTCATAAGTAAGCTCCATTGAACTTTTTATGAGGATTTTTTTACTGTTTTTGTTATGTTTTTTTAAGCATGGCTGACTGTGCACATAATGAAAAACCCAGATTAAGTTGATGGACACTTGGGTTGAGACACCAGTGGGGTCAGTGGGGTGGACGCAGTGAGATGTGACTTTATTTTATTTTTATTTCAGCACTCTTCCTCTCCTTCAACACAGTGTTTGATCATCTTTTCACCCTTAAAGCTTCTCCATCGTTCGACCTCTCCCCCTCACCGCTGATGTTTTTTTGTGTGTGTGTGTGACGGAAACGCAGGTGAACGAGAGAGGCGGGTTCCAGGAGGACAGGGAGGATCAGTGGAAGCACAACGGAGGGCTGCACGAGGAGGCGGCTCCCAAACAGCACAGGAAGCCTGAGAGGACCCCCAGGTACACCCGACTGTCTAGTTCTCACCCAGAACCAGGTCCTAGGATTGTTACAGAGCTGATTTATTAATGGTGCATTTAAGTCTCAGACAAGTTAAAAAAGGCTTAAAAAAACCTGAATAGTTACTTGAAAGCAAGTAGTTTCATATTATATAAAAACCCCTTTATTTGATTTGACATGATTATTTTGATCTTACTTTGAAAGGAGACCAAATTATGGGTCCTAGAAATGTTTATGGTATGTCTGTGGGCTATCCAGACCGTGTTCATTTAATTTAATGCACAAAATAATTCTCAGATAATAAAATTTCACATTTTCTAGTTCTGCCTGCTCTGACTTCRGTTCAGAAGAGCTGTTTATGTTAATGAGCTCTGTTGGTAACGCCCTCCAAAAATCTGCTGACATTAACTCCGCCCTCCAAAGCCAGCGTTTGCGTGAGAGACCCAGAGGCAGAGTCGGTCGCAGCTTCTTTCTTTTTTTTTCTCCCTCCTCTGCATGCTGTTACCAGAGCAGGGAGCAGCAGCGGTCAAAATACCTCAGAAACTCGAACAAATAGGCTTTAACAAGGCTTTAATAAGCTAAACAATAGAGGTACATGAGAAAACGTGTTCATAACGAATGAAAATAAATAAATTGTGTCCATGCTGGTCTCAAACCCTGGTCTCCCACTCTCTGGTCCAACACTCTACCCATTGCCCTATTGGAGGCTTGTTGTGAAATGAGCTGCGCATTACAAAACAACAACCGTGACGGCTTTTTATACTGAGGAGGTGGAGCTTCACCCGGGGGTTGCTAGGTAAGGGGCTGAACGCAGGTTCTGGTGGGTTGTCMTACGGCTTGTGYCATCACAAAATAACGGAAGTAGAAAACTTGTCYTTAATATACATTAAAAATACATTTACTTACAGTAAATATGCCCCTGGGTGCATTTTTTTGGTCCTAGTACTGTTTTCTTAAGAAGTACATACCCAAAGTTGAGTAAAAAAAAACTTTAAAAAGTGAATTTTGCATAATAGGTCCCTTTAAGGTGTATCTTACCCCCCGTGAAAAGATAACTCCGTCACAAGGCGAAATTTGAAAAATGCATCAAAGTGGGTAGAGGAGGGGGTGTGAGTAGGGGAGGGGGGGTTAGAGAGCGGAGGTTTGGCCAGGACGAGAGAACGCGACAGGCAGCTAGCATTAGCATAATTGATGCTACATGGAGAGTGACCACAGTATCGCAGATAGCTACATCTCTAAACGGTCTGAGGTGGAGGATTTTTCACCCCCCTCCTCACCAGAGGCAGAGAGAGACTTAATCAAGTCAGCTCAGTCTGGGACTGATTCATGTTGGCTCCGTGGATCAGGACCTGGAGCTCCAGCAGCCTCGGCTGAGCCGTCCTCCTCACCAGCCTCGGACAGAGGAGGAGGAGCGCTCCGCGACAGCCTGACATAAAAAAATAAAAGCATGCAGCTGCAGCTGCTCACAAGATCACTAGTTTAAATTATGAATAAAAGTGTTGGGTCTTGTTTGACTGAAGTTCGGTCCGGTTCTTCTATCCTCATGGGGACTTTGCATTGACTTTCATTCATTTACCATTATTTTCTATTACCATTTGACCCTAAACCTAGCCTAAACTTTACATAGGATGTGAACTGGGCTTATGTCTCCATAAGAAACAATGGGTCCTCACCAGGCTGTGTAGTTTGCTTCATCTCTAAAGAGATGCTGCTCTTTAATATTGTTTATTTACTGTCTTAGTTGTGTGTGGTTTTTAATTTACATTTTGTTGTTCTTTGGGTTTTTTTAATTCAAGTACATTTTTTGTTAGAGACTGAGAGTCCACTTTGTTAAACATTCTTTAAAAATGAAAGTTTATTGATTTATTACACTTACATATTACACTTTTATAATTATTAGTTGTAAAACGGTCACCAGGCAATATTATCGCTTATCGCAATAATTTGTGAGACAATTAATCGCCCAGCAAAATTTGTTATCGTGACAGGCCTATGCGCACAAACTGCCAAAAACGAACGCACGCCGCGCGACACAAATGCTCCGAGACAATCATTATGATTTGGGATGACTCCAGGTTGGCACCTTTATTTATTTATTTATTTATTTATTTTTATTTGTATTTTATTATGAAATTGGTCTTAAATTTAATTTCACTTGGCATAAAAAAAGTCTTAAAAGGTCTTAAATTTAACTTGCCTTAAACTGTAGAAACCCTGTCCTCAGCTTTGAGATGAGCTGTAATTCCATCGTGAGTGTGCGTGTGTGTGTGTGTGTGTGTGTGTGTGTGTGTGTGTGTGTGTGTGTGAGTGTGAGTGTGTAACACTCCGAGTGTGTGTTTAAATATTTAGCACCGATCAAATGTCAGGAGTGTGTCTGTGTGTGTTTCAGCCGCGGCAGCGTGCGCTCGGCCGAGGCCAGCGACGAGCAGGACGAGGACGCCCGCCTGGAGGCGGAGCGCAAGCTGGAGGAGCTGAAGCGCCGCCGCGACGACGCCGAGAGCGAGGAGTTCGAGAGGATGAGGCAGAAGCAGCAGGAGGCCGAGGCCGAGCTGGAGGAGCTGAGGAAGAAGAGGGAGGAGAGGAGGAAGGTGCTGGAGGAGGAGGAGAGGCAGCGCAAGCAGGAGGAGGAGGGAAAGAAAGCCAGAGAGGAGGTGATTTCTCATTTTGCTTCTCGTCATTTTATTTTATTTTTTTAAACCAGTGCATCACGGCGGCGCTGCTTTGGCGTTATCTCGCCGCCAAGTCGCCGTTATCGCGGCTCTCCTGTAACTCACATCTGTCAGTTTTCTGGATCTCAAACACGATAAGCTCCTCCTCCCGTTCTGTCCCCGCCCTCGCCTAAACGGTGGCGCTCCGAAGCCCCCTCCCCCCCCKACACACACACACAAATTCCCCTCTTTGTTGAAGTTGGCTCAGAACACCGCGGCCCGTCTCTCACCGCTCTGCCACTCCTGTGTGATGTTAATGAGGCCTTTTTGGTGAGTAATTAAAAGATGGCCCACAGATACACGGAGGCTAATTAACCCAGACAAGGAAGCTGGAGACGACTGACATCCTGCCAACCGCCACCTTTTGTCTAATTGTTGTTGTTGTTGTTGTTTTTCAACTGTTTTTAATGTTGCTTTTCCAATAATGGGCCCGTCCACCGAGGCAGGCGACAGCTGTAAATAAGAGTATGTTCAGAGTGATTGAACTGGTCCGGGACCTGCCTCAGTGGACAAACTGAATCTTTTTATTTATCACCCAGAGACGAACAGCAGCCAGTGGTTTATTTGCTCACAGCCTGACGTTTAGCAACATATTCCATGAATTGTGCAGATTTTAATCAAACTTTCAGGAAGTATTTAGTGCATCTAGATCCATAACTACTTATCGGCTCTCTCTATTCATGGGTTGTGGTCGACGTTCAGCTTGTTTTACACTTCGAGTCGCACATCTTGTCCCCCCTGGGTGACACCAAATCTGACGTCTTTTTCCTGAGCGAGTGTAAACAAGCTGAAGACACAGTACAGATCACATAAGCAGAGGTTTACAGTAACTAAGTACATTTACTTTGTTACAGTACTTAAGTAGTTTTTTTTTNGTGTGTGTGTGTGTGTGTGTGTGTGTGTGTGTGTGTGTGTGTGTGTGTTTGCTCATGTGTGGCGTGTCATTTGTCACAAACTACTGTTTTTGAAGCTTCCATCCTTTTTGGTTTGTGTTAATAAATGTTGAGTTGTGTGTTATTTCTCACAGTTTAACTGCTGTGTTTGGACCACGAGCACGCTGTGAAAGCTTTGTGTCTGTTAGCAGAAATATTGCATTAATCAGTGGACAGATTTAACTAAAGCCCTAATAAAGATGTAAATCTGCAACCAGTTAACGTTGGGAGTCAATCTGATTCAAGATGGCCGCCGCAGCTGCTCCTCAGCAAGCTCAAAAATGTCTCTAACTCGGTCATTTCTACACATAGCGAGCTAAAATTGGGTGTGGTAGTAGCTGAGAGTCATCCTCAACATGTATTCAGAGGGCTAACAGATCACACAAGAGCTTTGTTTAAAACATCAGCATGACTGACTGGAGTTTCACTCAATTCTGTTATGTTTATATAAGATTTATGGCTTTTTTAAGCTAGCAACAAGCTATGAAAATGTGTAGAATTCTAAAATATTTTTTCCGACAGCTTTGATTTGACTCTTCAGACACTTTTAGCAGGAATGAGCCTCACTCCTGTAGGAATGTTGTTTCCTCCTTGCCTCCATTTGTAAATTAAAAAAATAACATTTTTTAAAAGAATTCATTGTGTTCCTGGATTTGAAGAAAATTAGCCAACAAATTGAGTGTGTTGACATTTAAACTTGTCATTTTTACTTTCTCCCATTGCTGAAAGTGAAGCCAGTAATAATTAGTTCATCGGTGCTGCTGTGTTGTATTTTTGGAACCAGAGTCTGCTCATTTGGGGCTTTGAGACTGTAAGCCCCTCCCACTCCCCTAAAAACAGTGTTTTTTAAACCGTAAAATAACCAATTTGAGTTAAATGTTTAGGAAATAAATAATGCTTGACATCACAACAGCAAGGTTTGAACTACGTGACTCATTAAGCTAGCTTTTTTTTTATTAAAGTGTATTTATCCTGCAGATTCTTAGTCTTAAAACTTATAAAGGCATTAAACCCATCAATAAAAAATATGGCCTTAATTAGCCTTAAAATGTCTTAAATCAATCTTAAGAGGTCTTAAAAATGTTAACATTGTAAGTAGGATTACTGTAATTTGTCTTATGTTAAAATAATTGGTAACATTTACTTATTTTTTTTTCAAGTACTTTTACCTACCTCTGCATATAAGTAAAAAAAACAACAATAATGGTGGCTGGATATTGTGTGTGTTTTTTTTTTCACGTAACGATCAGTGTTGTGTTGGGTGAAGAGTCCTCGAAGGAAAAATCTTAGGTTTTTTGTTGTTTTTTTTTTTTGTTAACGTGGTGATGGGACAAAGACGTGAACATCAGCTTCATGCTCATGTTCAATAGAATCAAACCAGCTGCTCTTCCAGCTCTTCTAACAAAAGGCTTCAGAAAAAACATCATTTTAAACAAAAGGACATGCAGAAGGAAGAGCTGCTAAGCTGCGTAGCTCCTCATGAACAAACACGCCCACAAAGTTCTGGCCAATCACGAGCTCCGAGCTGCAAGGTCCACGTCGCAGAGTTCTGACTGGGAGCAATGCACACGACAGCTGTCACCGGGGGATAGCAGCGGGAGAACAGGCGGAAGTTACACAATTTTTTGTCACTCAGAGGGGGAACAAGACGTGTGGCTCGTAGTATAAACCAAGCTTTCTTCGGCCGCTTACGTCCCCGCCCCGCGCCGTAGGCTGTCCCAATTCGTAGACGCCTACTCTTGCGGCTGACAAAACCCTGAAAACATCGGCTGCATCTGAGTATCCCACGCAGCCGATTGTATCCCAGAGTTCATTGCGCCGTCAGCAAATTAAACAAGAAAACAAAGAAAGGGTAGGGTTTTTTTTTATTATTATTTTATGGCTGAGTTTGGAAATTTATCATAAACCGGAGAACGTAAGTTAAGCAACTTAGCTGAAGAAACTTTTGTTGCATTGAGATGTTAAATAAAATGCAATTACAAGTACTGATACTGGAGCTAAACCCAAATTATTCATGATTTTTATTTATTTGTAATGTTTTTTCTAATAAAACTGAATTTTATGAAGTCATACTGTGAAAAAACAACTGATCGATCTTTTGCTGCAGCTCCTAGACCTTGGAACGAGCCAGCCCTGCACCTCAGACCGTTCAACCCGTTTTAAAACCAAATTCTCTTTGGCTTTTCGTTCTGTGGGGGGCTGTGTTGTCCACTTTGACCAGATTTTATTTTTTGTAGAAAMTTTCTTGACTTTATTGTAGATTTTATTTAGGTTTTAGGTATTTTACTGTTATTTCCTGCTTTTATTTTTCCTGTTTTTTTTATTGAATTTGTTTTGCATAAGTTGTGTTTGAACGATTCTGCACTTTGCTGCTGCTGTGGTGCATAAAGTGCTTTACAAATYAAGTTAGACTGGATTGAAAAAGACATGCAGATAAAACCCTAAACCTAAATACACCATAGGGTCTCCGTGTTTCAGTTCACAGCTTTTAACTTGTTAAAATGAAGAAGTTAGCCTGGCTGATGATTTGTATCACTGTAGAGCACAGAATAACTGATTTAGAGTTTAAAACAAGCCAGTGCAAATCCATTAGTTGTGAATTATTTGTTTGACTAGAACCTTCTATGTCAGCAAACAAGGTGGGAACATCTTAAAGACTAAAAAAACTGATCAGCTCTGCCTCGACTCTTTCTGTCAGGAGGAGAAAAGGAAGATGAAGGAGGAGATTGAAAAACGAAGAGCAGAAGCTGCTGAGAAGAGGCAGAAGGCCGACGACGCTCCGGACGGGGAGGGCAAACCGTTCAAATGCGTCAGCCCTCGTGGCTCTTCTCTGAAGGTAAGCCCACCTCAGTCCTTTAACGTGGACTTATGAGGACAGACAATAAATATCTTACCTGTTTCAGAAAGCTCTTCGACCTTGCTTTGGGCCGATTATGACATATTACTGTTGTAAAATCTCAAGAATGGCCTTTTTAAGATTTTCCAAATGTGGAGTTTGTTTACGAAAAAGATTATTTTATGTTCAGAATGTACCTCGAGGCTCTGAAGGCTKTTGTTAGGGGAAAAAAATCACTCGTGTTTTTGTTCAAAATAATTGAAATTTTAAAGGGGACCTATTATGCAAAATTCACTTTTTAAAGGTTTTTTTACTCAACTTTGGGTATGTACTTCTTAAAAAAAACAGTCCTAGGACCAAAAAAATGCACCCAGGGGCATATTTACTGTAAGTAAATGTATTTTTAATGTATTTTAACGACAAGTTTTATACTTCTGTCATTTTGTGATGTCACAAGCTGTACAACAACCCACCGGAACCTACGTTCAGCCCCTTACCTAGCAACCCCCGGGTGAAGCTCCACCTACTCGGTATAAAAAGCAGTCATCGTTGTTGTTGTGCAATGCACAGCTCATTTCACAACAAGCCTCCAATAGGGCAATGGGTAGAGTGTTGGACCAGAGAGCAGGAGACCAGGGTTTGAGACCGGCACAGACACAATTTAATTATTTATTTGTTTATTTATTTTCATTGGTTATGAACACGTTTTCTCATGTACCTCTATTGTTTAGCNTGCTCTAATCCATGCAGGCATTCCCCTTTGACATCACTTCCTGTTACTTCAAATGTAAATATCTCAGTAACTGTTCATCTCAGCAGCGGGAATTTATTTTTGCAATATGTTACTGATGTTACCTTTCCAATAATCCCTTTGTATTTATTTTTAAAAAAATTCATGTCACGGGCACTTTAAAGGTTTTAGTTTTCGGTGAACGCYTCTCAAAGTTTTAGACAAAACGTCCAAAGAATGGCCTGAATCTGTTTGCCGCTGCTTTGCTGTGCAACTCTGCTCGGGGTGAAATATATCTGTTTTTTAGGGGGGGGGCACGTTCACGCAATTTCCTGCTCAATTTCTGTGCCGAGTGAATTTCATGCCTCGGTGACACCTTCAGGAGCTCATTTCAGATTTCAATAACACGTGGAAGCAGTGGAGAATATACACCGRTCTGTTTTATTCCAGCATTTTTTCTTTTTCCTCTTCTATTTCTGCTGTTAGATTGAAATTATACGTTGGGAATAAGCCTCTGGGCACTGAGCGTTCTCCTGGCTGTTATCAGCCTTAAAGCAGCAGAACCCTGTCAGATAAGGAGCAGGGTTCTGCGGCGGGGACATGCAGGAAGACGATTAGGGTCAGCAGGATTACTGTAACCGCGCTCGGGCGGCTGCAGCTCTTTTAAAACGCGTCTGAGAATGGGGAATTTCCTGTCCGAGGCTATTTTTGGGGACTCCCACATTCGGTAGCAGCTCGGCTTCGTTTTTACAGGAAAAAAAAAACACAGGGGGAAAAAGACCCTTTTTGCACCGTTTCTTTTGGGTTTGTCTGAGGAGCTTTGCCCTCTTGTCACATTTCATAAACAATCCTCCCAGATTCCCACAGTCTTACGGTGAGAATAGGAAGGAGTGTGATGTGTCTCTTGTTTGTGTGTGCATGTTGAGGACAAAACTTCATCAATCAGTCGTGACAAATACGAGCTGAGTGTMTATAACCTCTGTTTGCAGATCGGAGAGAGAGCAGAGTTTCTGAACAAGTCGGCTCAGAAAAGGTAAAAAGTTAAAGATTTCATATATTTTAGCTTTGAGGCAACATTAAACTGTTTATTTTCTTTTTTCTTTTTTTTTAGCACGATGAAGGCGTCTCATTCTCCTGTGGTGTCCAAGATAGACAACAGGCTGGAGCAGTACACCTCAGCTGCTCAGGTTAGAGCTGATTTTTCCTCCCTGCTGCTCCCTCCTGCAGGAAGAGGATGRAGTGATTGTTTTCCGCCGGACGCCCCCTCCTGACCCTGCCTGGGCTCGAACCTGCAACCTCAGCACCGGACAGAAAGGCCCGATATCTGTTTAAGTGTCCGGGGATARACAGGGGGAGCTAACCTGGAGCAAATCCTAGCGTTGAATATCTTTCAAATACATACTTTATTTACCAAAGGATTCTATTTTCTTCAGCATAAGGAGYTTTTACCAGGTTTCATATAAAAATAATAATAAAAAAAAATCACTAAAGTAGTTTTTTTCTGTACTTTAATGTTTATTTTGATGTTTTTCACTTTTATTCAGCAATTTTTTTTAGTTAAAGAAATAAATATGAAATGAGGTTTTGCGGAAAAGTTATTATTTAAATACATTTATTTTGAAGGATCTGGGTTTAAATCGGACTGAATTGATGAGCTGTCGACTAGTCAGAGCTGTCGAAAGTTAGATATTTTTTTCAAATTAAAAGAATTACACCACCATTAGTTTTATATAACATGGTTTTATAAATATATATATATATGTGTGTGTGTGTATATATGTATATATATATGTGTGTGTGTGTGTATATATATGTGTGTGTGTGTATATATGTATATATATATGTGTGTGTGTGTGTATATATATG